>NC_049214.1:37759068-37916568 GCF_013347855.1 Anguilla anguilla | reverse complement strand
GTTCAACCCGAGGGCCTGACGCTAATCCGAAGCCAACGCCTCGACGGAGAACCTGTCTCCGCGCTGGCGTTGACGTGACGCGCTCCCTGCTGGGGCAACGCGGCGACAAACCAGCGGGGCTCCGCCCACAGACGCTCAGAAGGCCTCCGTCCCGTCAGGGCACGGTAAAAACCCGAACTCCCGCTCCCTCCGCGAAGCCTCGAACGAGACGCAGGCCCGAAATTCCACCCGCACCGATCGACGGGGGTGATGTCATCGCCGACCGCGCGATTCTCCACCTGCTAGGAATTCAGCGGAGACGATTTTCTTTCACAGGCTGTTCGTTCGCGAGGCCTCACTGGCGACGCGCTGCGCTTACAGAACTCGCTGGGTCCACGACAAACGCGCAAACAGACTGAGCGTCTAAAGTTCCCGCAGAAACGGTGAACCGCGCCGCGCTTCACTCTGAACGACAAAAACCTCGACCTTCCGCCCGAAAGCAGAAGTGAATGACCGTAAAAAAAAAAAAGCAAGCAGTTGCTATATTTAACCTCCAGTTCACTTGCGCTGCAGAACCGCTTCTCGCTTCAGGAGGCTAAGGGTGCAACCTCGGGCCAGCCGTCTCAGGACAGCTCCTCTGTCAGCGAGACGGAGACCTCTGCCATTAATAAGCCTCTTGGAACTGACAGCGCAGTTATTATATTTTCGCGAAGCCTCGGAGAGCCACGGGCAATGAGGTATTTCCTGGAAATGTCGACTTCCTTCGCCGAGTTTTTTTTTTTTTCGCTCGGAGACAAAGGCTCTTGATTTCAGCCCCGCGCGATCAGTGGCCTTGCAAATTAACGACTCTTTAATGCGAGCTTTTTCCTCGGGGCCCAAAGACAGCTCCCAGAAGTGTCTTTGTTCCACCGGTTTCCAAAGTATCTTAAAGGAAACCCGTTCCTCACTCACTTTTTTTTTTTTCTGGCTATGGTTCATGGCATTGGTTCCCAACCCTGTTCCTGGAGATCCATCATCCTGTAGGTTTTCATTTCAACCCTAATTTTGGCACACTTAACTCCACCAATTAGCAGCTCAACAGGATCTCTAGCTGTTGAATGAGGTGTGCTCTGTTAGGGTAGGAGTAAAAACCTGCAGGATGGTAGATCTCCAGGAACAGGGCTGGGAACCACCATGCTATGCACTGCTGCCCGGTTAAATTAATGTTTTAAGTCACAGAAAATTCAAGCGTAAATTTAATAAATTAATAAACCGCCATGCTGGGGAGTTTGATTGATGGCTAACTGGCAGAAATCTATACATTGCCAGACCGTTGGACCTTAACTACACCATGGTAGGTAAGTAGGGACTGAGGGGCGATCGAGTCAGAGCCACAGGGGAATCAGAGCAAGAGGAGAGTAGGAGCCACAAAGGAATCAGAGCCACAGCTGAGTCAGAGCCACAAAGGAATCAGAGCCACAGTAGTGTCAGAGCCACAGGGGAGTCAGAGTCACAGGAGAGTCAGAGCCACAGGAGAGTAGGAGCCACAAAGGAATCAGAGCCACAGCTGAGTCAGAGCCACAAAGGAATCAGAGCCACAGTAGTGTCAGAGCCACAGGGGAGTCAGAGTCACAGGAGAGTCAGAGCCACAGGAGAGTAGGAGCCACAAAGGAATTAGAGCCACAGGAGAGTCAGAGCCACAGGAGAGTAGGAGCCACAAAGGAATTAGAGCCACAGATGAGTCAGAGCCACAGTAGAGTCAGAGTCACAGGAGAGTCAGAGCCACAGGGTAATCAGAGTCACAGGAGAGTCAGAGCCACAGGGTAATCAGAGTCACAGGAGAGTCAAAGCAACAGGAGAGTCAGAGCCACAGGAGAGTCAGAGCCACAGGAGAGTCAGAGCCACAGTAGAGTCAGAGCCACAGTAGAGTCAGAGCCACAGGAGAGTCAGAGCCACAGGAGAGTCAAAGCAACAGGAGAGTCAGAGCCACAGGAGAGTCAGAGCCACAGGAGAGTCAAAGCAACAGGAGAGTCAAAGCAACAGGAGAGTCAGAGTCACACAGAGAAGCTGAATAAAGTGTTTGTGCCCAAGGCTAAGGAGGGGCGGCAGGAGGGAGAGCAGGGGGCCGGGTGGAGGGGGGAGAGTACTAGCCTAAACTCCGCGCACCTATTGTCCCACAGTTTCCTTGGCTGCAGAGTGAGGCCTGGCCATCCAGCGGAAGGTAAACAAGAGCTTATCAGAGCTCTGCAGAGGGGCCCAGTGTCCCTACCCTTTGACCTACCGCTCGCCTGCACCCTCACGCCCAAAACCTCCACCATATAATCACCATCATTATTATTATTATTACTATTATTATTATTATTATTACTATTATTAGCACTATTATTATTATTATTATTATTATTATTATTATTAGCACTATTATTAGCACTATTATTATTATTGTTATTAGTACTATTATTATTATTATTATTGCTGTCAACAAAATTGAATTCTGCATACTTGGTGGCACTGATTCTGTCACCAGTTCTGGTTCTGTCGTGATTCTGTCCTAGAGTTTGGAGACCATGAGATTCTGTCCCCATGCGCCGTCACACGCCATCATGCTACTGAGGATTGTCTGTAATCGTTTGTAATATTTACACCCCAACTGAGCTGTTGGTCAGAAACGGCATCGTGGTGGAAACAATACAGAACAACTCTCGGCGTCATACGCATGCACAGAAGTCGCTTTCGTTGTATTGCAGATACTACAGTCATCCTCGTTAGCAACAAAGAGAGAGAGTGAACGCATGATTATTCACACGCATTTCCGCAGGATTCCGAGCCACCACCCACACTTGGCTTGCGTTTTTTTCCCCCAAAAATAGAAGTCCATCCAGGTAGATCTGCTGTGGTAATTGAACAAATATTCACTCTGTTTTTTAAACAATACCTTTGACTGTAAAATTATGTGTGTTTACGTTAATTGCACATTCAGCACAACTAACTATCACTATTCATAGTGCTCACACTTGTGTTTGCGAGAGAATATCAATAAATAGGCCTATGGCTGTTGCTCACGCAACTCAAACTTTACAAGAGGGTAATTTATGATGTTCTATAGGTGGCATCATTTCGCCAAATATTTCCATGTCAAAATGACAACAGTAATGACATGAAGTGTTCTTTGCATATATGTATTTAAATTATGTTACAATAAAAAAATGGAACATAAAAAAAACGTTTCGGATGCATTTTGACAGGAATCTTGGCTTCTTTTGCCTCCACCAAGCAGCCGTCACTGCAGGCCACAAATTCAGAATTCAAACTACCCGAGAAAAAATAAAGTCAATTTGTAAATTGGCACTAATATTTAAAACAGTATTCTTACAACTTCTTCTTCACTTACAGAATAAACAGAGGTACATCGGACGGATAGCTAAAGCAATCTCAATTAAAGGTGCATATCCTCTACTTTTATAACTCTAAAAGAGAATATATAGTTCGTACTGAACTCATGTGAGCACTGTTAGAGGTGATTCAACACAAGTAAATTTGCTGTGGATTTTTTGGCTCTGTTCTGATAAATGTACATTTCTGTTGTACCCATGTCCTGGGATGTCCCAGAGTACCAATGGTAATAGAATGAATGAACTGGCATACCCCACCTCATTTGTGAAGAAGCTAAGTATTCCATAAAGATTGCTTCTGGACCATTCACATCCTTAAGAACTTTAAGCCACATTAAGGAAACTTCTAGATCCTCACATCGACTTCATAATGTTTAATAGTCATCACAAGCAGGGCTGCTGAAAATGATTGGTAGTTTGTCATTAGGAAACCTAATCAGCAAGTAATTCCTTAACCATTTATTGTTCTTAACTGAACATTCTAATGCTGATGTCATAATCGCTACTTGTAATTGAATTCTAGAACACAGACATAGAATTCTGAAAAAACATTCCAAATTACCTACTATCCAAAGAGTTAATATGGTATTCAGTTTGACCTTAGTGTCTTCACGTGTTTGCATTTTAAAGCCATTTCTTTTGGTAAATTTTGTCCATCCCACTATTTTACAGGAGTTTGATTTGATCAGAGGATAAGGAGTCAGTCATTTTCTTTCCTCATATAAGCTTAACCAGTTTTTTTAACCATGTTGGTTTTCTTAATCTCTATGCAAAATGTTCACATTAAATAATTGTAGATGCTGCCTAAAGTAAAGACTGAAAAATAATCAAAACACTCTTTAATAAACACTGAAGCAAAAGTTATGTACTATGTAAACTAATGAATAATATACTGAAAAAAATACTAAAAACAGAGTTTAAAAAATATACTCAAAACAACATCTGTGTGTGCCGGCTAGCTGTGCTCTTGCCTTCTAATTGGCGGAGAGCCCTGATTGGTTGAGGAGGGAAAGGTTCCCTCCCCTCAGTGGCTGACTTCAGCCCTGGAAGAGTACAGTAGTTCTCTGTGTGTGGGGGGGGGGGGGGGGGGGGGGGGGGGGCGGGGCGGGGCGGGGCGGGGCGGGCGCAGCCATGACAGGCTAGCTAAGATAAGGCTGTACAGCGGCATCGTTTATCTGCCCACTGGTATGGGCACAAGTGGGTGGCATTCGCCACTGGGGGGGGGGGGTGTTATCTCGGCCAGATTCTAATGAGCCATTTAGGACTCTCACCACCAGCGCCTGCCTGGGGGACCTGGAGAGGCACAATGCCAGCGCCGTGGGGGGAGGGGGGGGGGGGGGTGCAGATGGGGCCGCCACCAGCACAACCCGTACAAGTGCGGCAGAGAGGGTAGCCTAACTTCTTCAAAGCGCTGCGGGAAAGTTAGCGGAGTGGGGCTAACGCAGCGGTGACATCACTCAACCCCGGCCACTGACATTTAAAACTACAGATGGATGCTGGGAAGTTAAATTCCTCCGTAGACAACATCTGCATTACACTCAATTTAGATCCTTGTTCTGACTGCACCGCAGGGCACGTTCCGATAGGACGCCTCCTCTTTATCTATCGAAGGAAACCGCTTTAATCCAGGAATGCGCTATTCACGAGCGGTGGAAAAATTCCCCGGCTGTCTCTCGGATAAACGGCACCGGTAGCATTTTTCAACCCAGCCGGTCCCGCGGGAAGTTACAAGTGTATCAATCATTTGCTGCGAGAAAAAAAAAAAAAAAAAAAAAAAAAAAAGCGCATCCTGCGTTGTATTCAAATCCGGAACGGAACCCTTCTGCAGTGGCGTGACTCAGTCGAGAGCGGCCATAGGCCGCCTTCGCCGCTAAAAAAAGAAAGAGAACGAGTCGGGAAAACGGATTGTTAATTGCCGCCGCCAGATAGAAATCGGTCTCCAAGGGCGACAAGCGGTCGCGTCTGGGGGTCTCCCTGTCTGGCCGGGCCGGCTTGTGGAACGGGCTTATTTAGACTCCACACGCCATTTTTCAACAGAGGGAGAGTTTTTTTTTTCCCCCAGTTTGTTTTTTCCTTTTCGGACCTTCTAAGAGTCCGTCCGTCATCTCCCAGTCTGTGTGCTCCCCCCCCCCCATTTCCCCACCCATCACTTTTAACGGCAGGCCAAGATTTCGCAAGTTTTGATGACTTACAGACAGTGCTTTGTCTGTGTGCGTCACTTGGAATTTTTGCGTAGGGTTTTCTTCCTTTTTACGTTGTAATGATAAATGAAGCTGTAGCAAAGTAATAAGTAATCACACGCCATTCTTCCTGCGTCCAGCCAAATAAAAGTAATAACCCCTCTCTCTCTCTCTCTCTCCCTCTCTCTCACTTGTTTTCTCTCTCTGTCTCACGCTCCCTCTCTCCCTCTATCTATCTATCTCTCTCTCTCTCTCTCTCTCTCTCTCTCTCTCTCTCTCTCTCTCTCTCTCTCTCTCTCTCTCTCTGTCTGTTCTTAGATAGTTATATAAGCCTCAGCCCATCAGTTGTATTTCCTGAGGATGTAAGTCCTTGTGGCTCTCTGTGACCCCCCCCCCTGCCCGCCCGCCCGCCCACCCAGCCCCCCCCATCCCCCCTTCAGGCTCCCCTCCCTCCTCTCCCTAATGGCTTCAGTACTTTTCCTCCTGCCTGCACAGGACTGGCGCTCTGGCCGCTGGGGAACGGGACGGAGGGGGGCGGGAGATCCGCGGGGGCACACGACCGTGAGACAGAAGCGCGACGCGGCGGCACCGTCGCTGGGCAGCCGTAGAGGAAGCTGGGCACAGCCACAGATGACTTAACAAGTCCCTGAGGTACTCCCAGCACCCGATCTGGACTCCCCAACATCAACACAGTTACACAGTCATACTCAGATGCAGTGGTTGATGGATGGATTAGGCTGGTTGAGCAACTAAGGCTTCAGTTTCGGAATTCAAAAAAACAAGACCAAGTCAAAACCTATTATATGGCTGGACCGGCTGACCAATGGTGTGACGTCATAACTCGGCCGACCAATGGTGTAACTTCATCACTCACTCAGTCAGTCACTCAGTCTGTCACAGACATTTGCGTTTGTAGGGCTGGCCCCGCTGTTGCGGTCCAGCCAAAAACTATCAAATCCTTTTCAGACCCACCAATTCATTTTTGTTCCCTGTGGGAACCTAACTTGGAGAACAGTATACTTTACTATGCTGAAAGATACGCAAGACTACTAAGGGAATTCAATAAAAAATGAAAAAAAAAACTGTTTCCAATTGTTATCCAAGACACTTGAATTATGTCAAAAGTTTTAAAATACTTAAAACTTTTTTTTTCTGCCGGTACTCAGGAGGATAAGTTGGCTTACAACAATCGCGACAAGCCTCCTGCACGTGCACCCACGAGGACGCTACTCCACGCGCATCGCTGACAAACGTGAAATACATGAAATTAAGCAAACAGGCTGAATTAATTATGAATGTAATTACGCAGTCATCATATAGTAATAATTCATGATAACCTTACAGGCTTAAAAACATCAGGTAATATGTGTCATTATTTTATTTTACACAGTAAACTGTCCAGTGTTAGTTCAGCTCTTACAGTGGTACTTCAACTGGCTCTCCAGTAGAGTTAGAGTTTAATTAACACTGGTAGTGTTGAATTAACACTTGGCATTTTACTGTATAGATTCTGAAGGGTCTGTATTCCTAATAAACTCGACCTGAACTCGGACTGTGCGTCAATACCTGAAATCCGTAAAACGATAATAATCATTTAGAATGACCGCAAACAGGATAGCCTAATTCCGTGCCTTTTTAAATGCATGGCTCCTTTTGTGTGCTCATAAAAGATGATTGCTTAAAAAGGATTTCCTAGTTATATGAAGCAGTATTTTAGTCTTCATTAAACATTAGTCAAACACTTTCAAACAAAGGATACGTATGCTGGCCCCACACACTGCTTATCTACAGATGCTAAGCGCGAGACCCAGTAGACTCACCTGAGGTCGCGACTGTGAGTGGTAACAGTAGCAGCAGAATGCCGGCGGTTTCCATCACGCGCGTTCGTGGAGGTTGTGAGCGAGGTGTTGATTCTAGCCGGTGTCAAGGAGCTCAGGACGCAGACGACACGTGCCAATCGAGAGACAGCGTGACAGTGACTGTGGATGTGGTTCCGATGGTGAGGCGTAGCTACGAAAATCCAGCCTTGATACGTCTTCGGTAGCTGTTGGAGGAGGCGCGCACGAATGACAGTCTATCCATACAACAGATATATGTGTTTCATAGCTCGTATACTCCTGTTTTGAATCACACCCCCTGCCCCTCAAAAAATCATGAACAATCTTAGTCATCATTATTGTTAATTATTTTCTCCAGAAAGATTATATGAAGTGCGCCGAGATCTCAAATATTTCGAGAAACTTTGATGAATATGAAACTTATATAATATAATATAAACTTTATTTTCGATATAATCAACGGTTTAATCACTTCTGTAGGATAAATAAAATAAATTCAGTGCAATTACTGCGCGATCAAAGGACCAGTTCAACTAGCTAGTGATAAATACCCTTTGGCAATAGGAACAACGATTAATATAGACGCACGCGGAATTGGAGAATTCAGATTTTATTTTTAAATTTTAAATTTTCTACTTTCTTTTAAACTACAGTAATGTTCATGACCAACGTCGCGAGATAGGTTACTTATAAGAGGTGTTATTTTCAAAATCACAGCATGCGTCAGCCTTGTCTTCGATACAGCACAGGGATAGCCAACTGTTTTCTTCTTTTTTCCTCTTTAATATCTTTTTTTTAACAGCGACCAATACACATTCCCGTAATTATGATTTATCTCCTTGTTTGACAACAAAGGTATCCTCCCGCGAAGAAGGTTGAAGAGCATTCGGGGGCATGACTTTGTTAGTATTGCGTGCGTAAAATGTAACCAAGAGTTGAAACGGTGCGTTTCATTATTAAGATTTTACTACTTTCCAGTCACACGCATAGCATGAACAAAAAACACAAACTGCAGTCGTCGGAAACAGGTTCCTAGCTGTGAGAGGAAAAGTCGTAAACTGCATATGCAATATTATCTAACTTTGGCAAAAAGTGTTCTCAAACTGTTCCCTCTACCTTTTAAAAAACGTATTTGACGTCCGGAACCAAATACTAATATAGGTTAATCTTTCTAATGTATGCCTAATGCATATTTATTTAATTTCTACAATTTAAACGACCAATAACGCGACCATTGTGCTTTCACAAGCAGCCTCTCATTTTTTCAATTTTGTGCCAAGGGCCCCAGAGCGCCGGGGTTACTGGGTGGTCAACAAGTGTTGGCCGACTTTATGCGGAAACGGCATGGCGTCGTTTTCTTTAAATAATATTACAATGAAGAGATCTGATAAGCTAGGTGGTCCGTTCTTGTTATGTTAATCAATGTAGAGTGACTGGAAAGGGTTTTTTAAACTTTTCGCCAGCAAAAGTAAAAGTAAACTTCTTCCCAAAACCAAATTTCGTACATATCCTTGAGATAGGATAGTCTTAATATAATGGGTAGTCCATATGCATTAGATAGATAACGATTAATAACCCAACCGTGTCAATAGAAAATCGTGTCATAAGAGAGCACGTTTAGGATATCAATTTATTGAATTAGTCCCATGTGGATAATATACCTTATGTGCCGTTTCAAAACCGCCCACGTTTGTGTTGAAGCGAAACAGATGTAACTACTTCTTTGGAAACACAATACATATGTGAATTTTTTATGTTCAAGTTAGATTTCAAACGTAATATTATCCACAGTGGCATGTTTGCGCTGTTCCGAAATTCAACGGTCAGGAAATTGCAAAACAACAAAAAAGTATAACTAAATATTCCCCAAAGAGAACTGAATAATACAATCCGTATCCTTCTCCACGACCTTTTATCCCTCAGTGAAACAATTCGCACTCATGACCCCGGCTTACCGCAAAGTGTTCGCTCTTGTTCTTAATAATAATTACAGCGGTCATTGGTATGACGACAGAAATAAAACCGTAAAATGAAACTTACATCCTTAAGCAGAACAGCCCAAGCAGGCGTTTTGTAAATCCGCGCGCACGGAGGCGAAAGGACGGTCCTTTTCTCAAAGTTAATCTACAGACGGAGCGACGGTAGACTCCCGTTTGTACCACCCACCCACCGGTCTCTCAGGCGCTCACACGGAAAAGAGGGCCAACCCGGAGCAGCACGCGCTGTCGAATGGGAGTCACTGAGAGATGTCCGGTAGCGTTACCCCTGGTCGAAACTCGCAGAGGGAAGGAAACGGGTGAATCAGTGGACCTGTGTGTTTTTTTTTTTTTTTTTTTTGCTTAATTCAGTTTAATTGTATGTGACGAATAGCTGTCACTTAAACGTTCTTTATATATATTTAATTTAATTACATTTTTTCAACGGAATTAAACAACCGTGTATCACAATATTGAATTTTTTTATGTTGATTAACCAGCCATAAAGTTATTATTTGTGTAGCCTACTGTCCGAGATCAATATTACCACTCAGTCTTAATTCTGCAGTTATAGTTACCTTAGGCATAAACAGACAACCTTGATACGTGCGGTGTGTTTCACTTATTTGGAAGATAGAACAGTGCCAAAATTAGCTTTCTCATACCCTTGTAGAGCTAGAACGTGAATACGCCGTACAGCGCCCCCCTGAGACAAATGCAGGCAATGCAACACAATGAATTGTCCAGCGCCGTACAACATTTAATTAAAATAAAAATAGTTTAGTTATTGCTGCAATTCGGAACACACTTGGAACGCCAAAACAGTTCCCGAAGACTTGTTCCATTTCAGATTTCACACCATACATTGAGTGAAAATGTACTTAATGTTATCTGTAGTTCAATCAGTCGACCCCCGGAGTTTTAGGCTACGCGTGAATCATTGTGTGAGGAAGAATACAGCTTCAGATGCTGCAGAACGTAATGGCAACATTTCGGCCTTTGTCTCGTAAAATTTCTTTCTAAACCATTGAATGTATGAGCAGCATGTGGCACAAACAGGGAACTGAGTTTACTGAATTGGAACCTGACAGGCTGTTTATATTTAATTTGTAGCCTACGGTTTCCATTTGCATAGCTGTTGTTATTTTCAGGCGGAAACAGAAATGATAAAAGAAAAGAAAAAATTTTAGGACCATTTTTGTATGATATGTATCTTTTTTATACACCATCTAAAACATGGTGTATAAACTTAAGTTTTGGCAGGTTCTTCATTTTTAAAAATATGGTAGGTCTTGGACCTCCAAATAAAGTTAAGGCACTCTGCTGTGTAGAAAAGTTTTAAAAGCCTTTATAAAGTGGCTACATAATAAACAACGATTGATGCCTATGGAGCACCTGGTGTTCTTCAGGGTCACATAAAAAGTGTCACTTCAAAAGCCTGCATATATATATATATATATATATATATATATATATATATATATATATATATATATATATATAGTGTGTGTGTGTGTGTGTGTGTGTGTGTGTGTGGGTGTGCGCGCGTGTGTGTTTCCCTAAACTACATTCTCACGTGGGGAATGGATAGTCAGTAATACTGCTTGGGCCTATCCGGTACCAAGATCAATACAACCTGAAACATACGAGAATATATATATATATATATTCTCGTATGTTTATATATATATATATATATATATATATATATTAAGTTGGCCTATTCATTAAAAAGAACCTTTTGTACTTTCCTGCTTAATGTTTCAGTAAAGTGAGCAGCTGAATGTCAGACGGGTAAATACGAATGGTTATTTGTTTGTTGCGGTTATATTTCACCCGGGGAAGGTGGTTGTTTGGACATGTATAACCCCCTCTCCCCTGTCAAGGGCGATTGAAGTGAATGCAGGGCTCATAACCGAAATGTGATAAATAAACAGTCTTTGATTGCATAAGACATATGCGCTGGTCTGGTTTCCGCGCATAGTCATGCTTTTGAGGAGGCTGAGAAGCACCGGCCATTCATCAGCGCAGACAGACGCCCTTTTTATGGCGCGTCTCGGGCGGGTATAACGGCACGTACGCAGCCGCCGTGAAGCCGACGCGTCCAGCCCAACCTCCCCGCTCTCCGAGAGCCTCTGCTTTGTTGATCTAAGCAGTTCAATAACAGGAAACGATCCGCGGCCGGCGGCCACCGTCTGTCAGGCTGAGAGAGACCAGGGCTCTGCGACAGCGTTGCCGCTTCTTATGTCATCAGCGGCTGCGCGTGTGTCCACGCGCCAACCAGCAGACTTCCTCAGGGCTAGAGTCTGGCCTGAGTGAGCGTGTGTTTGTGTGTGGGTATGCAGTGGACAGCACTGCAATCGATACTATAGCCTACAGTTAAACTCAAGAGAAATAGTTACTCTCTTTACCTCAGTGATGACGTTTTTGTGATGAATATGTTAACAAGTGTTGCTGGTTTATGGCAACGGCTCATTTCCATATGAAGTTTCGCAAATATGTACAGTTGTAGCTGAAAGAGAATGGAGATGACGTCATACAGCTGTGCAACAAATGCGTCTGGTCTGCTTGTCTGACTGTGATATTTTAAGGGGGGAACATTCACCGTTTGATATTGAGATAACCTGTAGTTTGAAGTACAGCTCACTAACCTCTAATTATCTTGACATTTTTGCAAGTTAACTGTCTCAATTAGATGTAATGACATGCAGTGGCATGCTCTTAGTTCATTATTTTTATTTTATGGCGTGTTTTTGACCCGTTTCCAAGGCAATATAAAACACCTGATGTGTGATACAATCTCGCATTGCTGTAGGAGACTTAGATATTGATTAGTTCGGTTAGAAATAAAATATTTTACATGAGTTCAGATTGGTGCAGGTCTTTCTTTTGCGGGGTTTCCAAAATGGTTTTTAGGCTGTAGTCAGCTTATATCAATTTTTGATGGTGTTTCATTAAAACTGAGGTTTTACGCCACGTACCGGTTTACCGATTATCTTTAAGGATTTGCACATGCAAATTATATTTTTTGAGACTAACTGGGTAACAAAAGTAACGACATAGAAGAGAATGGAACACAGACCGTGTGAACCATCGGAATGAATTTTACCACTGTCGGCTGCAGAACGCGAGTTTTGCCTTATCTGTTTGTTGACATTTAAGGACCACTCGATATCGGACCGGCTTTATCATTGGAAGAATTCAACTTGGAAAATCCCCAGGTCAGCTTAACTTTGGAAATGACCCTGCCCCCCTTTGGTTTCCTTGTTGGGGAAGTCAGGTCAAGTATCCTGCACAAATAGTTATTTTCTTGGTGGGTTGCCATGCTGGAAGACATTTACAGATCCCCCAAATGTAGGAATTTGAAAGAGAACATGTGTGGAAAGCTTTAGGATCGAAATGCAGGAAATATGATAGGCGAAAGATTTTACATTTATGTTTGGGGACTTAAGTCGGGAGATTTTTCTATAACTCATTTGTACATTGGGGATGTCTGAGTTATATTTTGGGGAGATTCAACGACGCATCTGGCAACGCTGTTTAATAGCAGAAAACATGCTTATAGAAGCTGTTTCATAACCGTACATCCTTTCCAGTCGGCACATCCTCTCTGCGAAGCACCTTTCCTGTTCCTCATCAGGAGGGGGGCGCAGCATCGAGCTGAAGAGGACCTTGGAGGATAGCAACTGGTTGCCGCAGGAAAGAGCTTCCAGAGATTTTTCTGGAATGCCGTTTCGTGAGGCTCGAGATGAAGGAAGTCCGCACTCAGCGCTCGTGCCAAGAAGTTAGACTTTTCAGATGTGTTTGTGCTCTGATCTTCGTAGTCTGTTGGGTTCGCCGAGAGTTCATTGAACACGTAAAGAATGCGCCAGACACATTTTGTAGCTACCGATGAAGTTGTTTAGTGTATGACCAGGTCTTAATTTCAGTTTTTGAACTTAACATTGAACTGAACTGTAGTTCGTGTGCATTCTGTTTGGTAGTGACCTGTTGTCATGCATTTATTTTAGGAGTAAATGTGTTATTATCCATATGCACCTCAAAAGGTGGTATACCTTTCAAGAGACTATGGTAAGCCCTACTACCTAGCTATGTCACATACCATATTTTATGTATTCATTCTTCATCATATGGCAGTGGCCAAATACACAGAATAACATGCTATGTTGGGTATGTCACGTTAAAACGAAATGCTTCAATTAACATCTTATATATAATACTGTTGTTGTAGTAAGCTACAAATATTATGTAGCCTACTCAAATGTTAAATGTTTGCATCCAAGCACTTGTGTTATTGTAACCCCACAAAGAATTAAGTCCTTTATTCTGTATCATAATAAAATAAACCCTCTTTTTCCAACTCTATTTGATCAAAAAGCTATTCTCTGATCCTGCATCAGTGTCATTGATATCAAGAGGAAAATGTCTGACAGAAACATTCTGATTACGAGAGTACGTTAGCCCTGTGTTTTTTAGTATAGTTTTGTGTTAATGGGGAACCGGTGTAGGTATTGGCCATAACAACATTTATGTGCCAGCACTGGCAATAATTAAAGGGGGGAAATACATTCTTAAAACTACAAAAGAGTAAGTCGGATGTTATGCATTGTGAGCGACATGCTACAAGTATGCGTTCGCTAGTGAAGAGCAGTGCAACTCACATTGTTGCCGGCTATCTTTTCAAAGTGCCTGTTCTGCAGTTAGTTTATTGTCACTGTGAGTAACAGTATGTTTCGTCGATTTTTTTTTTTTTTTTAAACCCCTAATAAGCTTTTGAAATCATCTCAAGTAGTTCAGAAACAAATTTTGTATTTCAAGGCCGCTGGAGTGGTGGCAGCACTTCAACATCGCATTAACCTCAACGGTGAAGTGTTTCTTAGCAACGCCGCATGCACGGATGCTTGTTTACCCCACTTGTGCTTTGTACAGAGACTGATAAGAGTCTGGCAAGTACACTGATTATATGTGTTTGTCCCAAGCAGTTGCTGCTTTGATGCATGCAGAGACCATGTTCTGTTTTGCGAAGTAGTTGTAATTACTTTAAGAAACTCATAGAAGTAAAGTTTCCTCTTTTAAGCAAGCTACTCTCCAGTAGAGGGCACTATTTACTTATTTTGCCATCTCGTTCTGTCCATGCAAAAGAATAGATAGTGGAAAGTGTGTTAACGTGTAACCTATTACGTGTAACGTGTAATCCTATCAAGTGTAAATATGAATATTTATGCATTCAATAAACATATACTGCAGTGTTATTAAAATGATGCACAAATCTGCTTTGACCCAGTTTAAAATGATAAAATATTTTAGTAATTTGTGTTTGTAAATGAAGGCTATGTTCACGTATCATCATATAACATTCACATTGTTCTAATCATATAAAGGTGCATGAAATCAATACTGCAAAAAAATATATAAATGAGTCATAACAATCTTAAAGAGCAAAAGAGCAACTTATACAGGGAAACAATATAAAGTTCTACATTCCAACGCACTTGTTTCCCTGTAAAGGCTCTGCTTCGGTACAGTAAAAAACTGAAAACTAACTTGGCCTGTATTACAGGTTGTAAGACTACCTCGTACAATACTGCAGTTATGTGACCTAGCTTACTTCTGCAAAGAACAATCGTTTGCTTTAAGCAACGTACAGTTGGCATTTCAGTTCACGTTTCAAGTTGCACAGGTAACGAGACTGACCAAATATTTGCTGCGTTTTGGATTAATTTATAAGTGAACTTTGCATGTTTGTTGCCTTTAGCATGAGTGTGACTTCGTGCGCATAGTTTATATGTTAAGTGACATATAGACATAGAGGGTGTGCTGTCCACCAAGATGTCAGTTGGCTACATACCGCATATAATACGTAATTCCAACAACATGAGTCAGTGATTTTCAGCCCTGGTCGTGGATAGCCAGAGTCCGCAGAGTTTAATTTTCCGATTTTCTCTTAAAAATACTCCAATTAAAAAATAAAAAAAATTCAGACCCAAGAGACCAGGCAAGGTCAATGAACTATGTAACCAACTATTTTAATTGGTCAATTAGGCAGTGAATGACGAAGAAAAAGTGTGGACCAGGGACGAGGTCGACTGACATAAATCCTTAGAAAATGTGTGTTGCAGAAATCCCGCATGGCTTGCATTAACGTGGGGTTCTCCTGTAGGTTAATATGGGGTTCTCCTGCATGTTAATGTGGGGTTCCCCTGTAGGTTTATGTGCAGTTCTCCTGTATGTTACTGTGGGGTTCTCCTGTATGTTACTGTGGGGTTCACCTGTAAGTTAATGTGGGGTTCTCCTGTATGTTACTGTGGGGTTCTCCTGTATGTTACTGTGGGGTTCACCTGTAAGTTAATGTGGGGTTCTCCTGTATGTTACTGTGGGGTTCACCTGTAAGTTAATGTGGGGTTCTCCTGTATGTTACTGTGGGGTTCACCTGTAAGTTAATGTGGGGTTCACCTGTATGTTACTGTGGGGTTCACCTGTAAGTTAATGTGGGGTTCTCCTGTAGGTTTATCTGCGGTTCTCCTGTATGTTACTGTGGGGTTCACCTGTAAGTTAATGTGGGGTTCACCTGTATGTTACTGTGGGGTTCACCTGTAAGTTAATGTGGGGTTCTCCTGTATGTTACTGTGGGGTTCACCTGTAAGTTAATGTGGGGTTCACCTGTATGTTACTGTGGGGTTCACCTGTAAGTTAATGTGGGGTTCACCTGTATGTTACTGTGGGGTTCACCTGTAAGTTAATGTGGGGTTCTCCTGTATGTTACTGTGGGGTTCACCTGTAAGTTAATGTGGGGTTCTCCTGTATGTTACTGTGGGGTTCACCTGTAAGTTAATGTGGGGTTCTCCTGTACATTTCCAGACACAGATCCATCAAAGACAGGCCCAGGGAGTCAGGGTGTTCGGTCAGAGATGTGAAGGTGGCATTTTAATGGCAGACACAGAACAGGGATGGAGTGAGAGAGCTTTTATGAAAAGAGAGGAGAGAACAGGGGGAACGGGCGACGGCGGACAGATGACGGGTGCGCAGGTGTCGGTCCTCGGCGGCGGAGCGGGGGGACGGGGCGGGGCCGGGGCGGGGCCGGGGCGGGGAGTCAGGATAACGGCGCTCCGGCGTCGAAGCGACGCTCGAATTAAGGCAGAGATGAGCCTCCGAGGCCCGGCGTCGGCCCCCGGCCGTCGGTCAGCAGTTCGTATCGTTGAGGCGGGAAAATTTAAAAAATAAAAAAACAGAGTTCCTCGCGCAGGGGCGGCTTTACTTCAAGCTGTCGATGGCTTTGGCTACGTTGCTGAACACGTCGTCCACAGAGCCCTCGGAGTCAATCTGCAGAGACGGAAAGGTGATAACATAAGGAACAGACCTCTGCAGACACGCTGGCCACACCCGCACTGGGATATACCTGCACACCTCAACACAGGGGTATATACCTGCACACCTCGACACAGGGGTATATACCTGCACACCTCGACACAGGGAATATACCCGCACACCTCGACACAGGGAATATACCTGCACACCGCGACACAGGGGTATATACCTGCACACCTCGACACAGGGAATATACCTGCACACCGCGACACAGGGGTATATACCTGCACACCTCGATACAGGGTATATACCTGCACACCTCGACACAGGGAATAT
This sequence comes from Anguilla anguilla, assembly GCF_013347855.1. Classification (NCBI taxonomy): domain Eukaryota; kingdom Metazoa; phylum Chordata; class Actinopteri; order Anguilliformes; family Anguillidae; genus Anguilla; species Anguilla anguilla. Next base: position 37,899,583 of record NC_049214.1, on the reverse strand, counting down.
ACCTGCACACCTCGACACAGGGAATATACCTGCACACCTGTGTACCGTAACCCTGGAGTATATACCTGCATTCTGTGTGGAGTTTGCGTGTTCTCCCCGTGTCCGTGTGGGTCTCCTCCGGGTACTCCGGTTTCCTCCCACAGTCCAAAGACATGCAGGTAGGCTAATTGGAGGCTCTAAATTGCCCATAGGTATGAGTGTGTGAGTGAATGGTGTCTGTGCCCTGCGATAGATTGGCGGCCTGTCCAGGGCGTAATCCTGCCTCTCGCCCAGTGCATGCTGGGATAGGCTCCAGCACACCCTGCGACCCTTCTCAGGATAAGCGGGTATAGATAATGGATGGATGGATGGATGGACCTTTACTGGGGTGTAGTGTACAGCGTTCCTTCACTTAGGAGGCCGTTATAGGGAAGTGTTCACTGAGCCGCCAGATATGTTTCAGAGTGACCTGAGAGTCCACCTCTAGTGAGCGAACGCACCCACATGCGGCTCTAACTGGGATTTATCGCCCCCTGGTGGGCTCTATGGCTGGGGCACTTTCTGATTGCTGTTCCAGTGCTTTTGCTCCTTTCCAGTTGTCCTCTCCGCTACAATGCTAGCGTATTGCAGTAGAGCACATCTGGGTCAAATACGTACTTGTTTTGTTGTCGATTCAAATACTTTTCTGTGCTCTATTGGTCTTGCCTGGTGTAACTGAGCCTGCCAATATGACCAGAAGGCGGGGTTTGCACTTTTTGAGAGTATTTCATTGGTTCCAATACACCAGACGAGATCAGTAAAGCGTAGAAAAGTATTTGAATCCAAAACAAATAGACATTTGACCCAGGTCTGCAGCAGAGCTTGAATAGAGAATCGTGTGCAGTGCTGTGTTAAATATGGTTCAGGGACTATTCCCGCTTTATCTATAACCTGCCGTATATTCTCGGCCTGCGTACGAGCGCGTGCTAACTACCGGAACGTGAACGGAACATTCCGGAAGGCGCGGCGGCGGCTCACCTTCCTGACGATGCCGCGGCCCTGGTAGAAGGCGATGACGGGCTCCGTGGCCTTGTAGTACAGGTCCAGGCGCTTCTTGATGGTCTCCTCGTTGTCGTCGGCCCGGCCGCTGGTCTCGCCCCTCTTCATCAGCCTCTTCACCATGGTCTCCGACTTGGCGTCGATGTACAGGAGCAGGGAGGGCGCCCCGATCTGCCGCACACACCCCAAAACGTGAAAACCCCCACGTGAGCCCGCCGGGACGAAACGGCAACCCGACGGCCGAACCGAATTCGGAGATTTAGTGATAACCTCCAGAGGCCAGGCAGAAAAGAAGTTTTTTTTCGAGTACAAAGTTTTTTTTGACATAATACAAGTGTCTTGCACTCGTTGCAGTGAAAGTATTTTCAAAAATGTAATATTTTTATTGAATGAGCCATGTAGCGTACGTTTTAGCACAGAAGAATGTATGATTCTTGAGATTAAGGCCAGGGACCCAGGTCCCCTACAGGGGACAAAAAAGAACTGCCGGGTCTTCGGAGGTTAATCTCTCTCTCTCTCTTTCTCTCAGATTCTCAGATTTTGTCTCATCCAGATTCAGACAGGCTTCAACGGCACGACTACGCATTTATGTATCGCCAAAGTAAACAATATCTTCGCAGTATTTTAACAAATGAACGCAGGTGATTGGTAAAATAACAGGGACATGTAGTGTGTTCCTATCCGTCTAAAGTTCCCTCCCTCCCTTTCTCGGCGCGTACCTTCTTCTCGAACTCCTCGCCCTGCTTGACCTCGCGGGGGTAGCCATCGATCAGGTAGCCCTTGGACACGTCGGCCTTGGCGATCATGGCTTCCTTAATCATGTCCAGCACCGTGTCCTGCGGAAGCAAAAAAGGGACGGTCACGTGACCAAAGAGTCACATGATCTACCTCCTGAAAACAGCAGAGATGACTCACTTCCCGCACAGGACAAACTACAGTAAATACACACTAGTTCATTTGTAACTGGGCACAAAATATTGCCAGCAAATAAACAGGAGCAAGAAGAAAAAAAAGATTTCCCCTGCTAGTATTCCTGAATGGGTGTTACGGTGTATTTAAAGGAATGATTAATTGGGGCAAATCGATTATAACCGAACCTAAGAATTGTCTGGATTCATGCTGGTAACCTGGGGGGGGGGGTGTATTGATGGGCAGGCTTGCTCACCAGGGGGACCAGCTCTCCCTTCTGCATGATGGCGGACAGCTGTTTGCCCCTCTCAGATCCAGAGGCCACCTCCGCGCGGAGCAGGTCACCTGAGGACAGGTGGGTGTAGCCATACTTGGCCACCACCTTCTCACACTGGGTGCCCTTCCCTGAGCCAGGACCACCTGTGAGTGTGTGTGTGTATGTGAGAGAGAGAGAGAGAGAGAGAGGGACAGAGAGAGAGAGAGAGAGAGAGAGAGAGAGAGAGAGAGAGAGAGAGAGAGAGAGAGAGAGAGAGAGAGAGAGAGAGAGAGAGAGAGAGAGAGAGAGAGAGAGAGAGAGAGAGAGAGAGAGAGAGAGAGAGAGAGAGAGAGAGAGAGAGAGAGAGAGAGAGAGAGAGAGAGAGAGAGAGAGAGAGAGAGAGAGAGAGAGGGGTTATTACTTTTATTTGGCTGGACACAGGAGGAATGGCGTGTGATTACTTATTACTTTGCTACAGCTTCATTTATCATTACAACGTAAAAAGGAAGAGAGAGAGAGAGAGAGGGAGGTTTGAAATAAATAAGGATCAGATTTTCAGGGAACATTAATTTGAGCAAACTCTTTGCCTGTTGTTAATTTGTTCACGTCAATTTTTACGTACTTGATCTTTTCTTTTTTTTTTTAACTTTCTGCTCATTTCAACTGTTTTAACAACATAAAAAACCTGTAGACTCCCATTGGAAATGCCATGAGACTATGTTACTGTGATCATTTTTTGTTCAGGAATTGTGCACATGCGCATCTGAACATGAGAAGTTGTATGAATGTTTTGTCATGCATTTTCCGAATAACTTAATTAATAATCACAGAAATAGAAAGGTCTGTCGATAACAAGGAATAAAGGGGAGCCAAGCAACTGTGATTAATTCATTTGTAAACAAGAATTTTAAGTTGCCTACACGCCCACACCATTTTTTTAAATGTAAAATTATAACAACATAATATACTAAAAGTACCAAAAATATGATTTTTATATCACGTATAATCATTTTGACTCACCCACAACAAAGATGATCTTGGCGTTCTTCAGTTTATCTGAAATAAACATAATATATAGACACAAAGCTGTAAGCGACATTCACAGACAAGTATTCACAGTGTACTGCTGAATGTTTAAAAGAGAAACGATACGCGCACCCTCTGCTCATTCCCGCAAAAGACGGCGAATTCAAAAATACTTCGTCAAAGAACCGCTTCATGGTTTTTTTGTGTTGCCTACGCACTAGACGTGTCTGTGAACACTTTAATCTACAGACACGCTCAATAGTGACAATGTAAACAGGGTGAATAGTTGACAGTTTTTTAAGATGCTGTTGACTTTACTTTACGGAAATGTCAACATCAACGAGAAAACAAACTGCTTGCAAATGATGCGTTTACCATTTCTCCCGCGACAAGATGTAGCAAGTCTGCAGCCTGCATTCTAGACATTACTGAAATGGTAAAATAAAAGGCAGCAGGCGAATGAAACAAAAGCTGATCTTCAAACAGCAAGCTAACTTTATCACAGTCCTCCCGTTGCCGCACTGCTCAGCCACAGTGGACTACCTGCTCTCTCCGACGGATGAACTGACACATTCGATGAACAGCCCTGTCCCATAGCCGATACGTTCGGACAAAACTCTGCCTCAGCTACTCTGTATCGGACTTTTGTCGTCTTCTGACCAGATAATAACACACCGCCTTGCCATGGAAACGGTTGTTAACCACAATACAGTCGTTTTAAACTGCTTCAAAAGAAGAAGAAAAAAAACTTGACATCGCTCTGGCACGTGGTAATTATTTTGACAGCTTACGCTGCACTGTCTTTAAATTAAATTAAAATAAAAAAATTAAAATTAAAATTAAAATTAAATTTAAATAAAGTGATGTGAATGTGGACAATTAGTGTCCGTGTACTGTAGATGAACACACCAGTCTTCATATTATTCAATTTCCATATCACAAATGACACCATTGTACTGAAGTACAGAATTAAGGTCCAGTGCTTGTGTGATAAGGTCCCAGTAAATCTGTGCACGCGCGCATGCACGTATGTATTAGAGTATTACATTCGCGTACATATTTTCTACCACAAGAGGGTGGTATAAACTAAGGTAAATCAACCATAGAGTTCTTCACACTGCGTCTTTGACACACAATGTAACAGCCCAGGTTACAGAGATATAACACTGTTGAGAATAAGAAACCGCTCAGAGAAGAGAAATCAGATAATTACCTGACATGATGATCTGTTAGGTTTGAAGGTATACTTCCAACTGCTGAGAAAGAGAGAGAGAGATAGATTGAGAGAGAGAGAGAGAGGGATTGGTTGTTATTATTTTATTTGGCTAGACACATTACTGGCATAGCATTACTTTGCTACAGCTTCATTTTGCATTAAAATGTAAAAAGGGAGAAACCTCTACCACGTATGTTATGTCTAGTAGAGGCTACGGCACGTTATGTAATCCTAGCACTAAGCACTAATGGTGGCTGAGTGTGCCATACCTTTAATATAGCCCTACTTAACAATAAAGCACGACTGGGGAGAAACCACAAAGAACAGAGCATTTTAAATTTACAAAACACAGAAAAACAAAACAAATAAAAACTTTTCTGGAACGAAAACCTCTAATATTCTAAGTAAAACTTGAAACTACAGATGTAGGAAACAACTCAACGCAATGCAAAAGGATAATGAATTAGTTTCCAATCACATAAAGCCTCCACTGTACATTTACATACACTATATTTCAGAATTTATCAGATGCTATTTTTCAAAGCAACGTACGCAGATTATTTTATTTGTGCATTTATTACCACCTGAACAATACAGACAGCCGGGCATTCACTGAAGCAATTTAGATTCAGTACTTTGCTCAAGGGTACAACGGCAGCGTCAGACCCAATCAACACCCACTTCCTTTAAGTTTAAAAGCCTAGTTTCCAAATCATTGTGCTACACTGCCACCCATCCACAGCCAATCGGGAAAGAAGGCTTCCCAAGAGACAAGCTCAGGGGGCGACATAGCTCAGGAGGTAAAACCGATTGTCTGGCAGTCGGAGGGTTGCCGGTTCAAACCCCGCCCTGGGCGTGTCGAAGTGTCCTTGAGTAAGACACCTAACCCCTAACTGCTCTGGCGAATGAGAGGCATCAATTGTAAAGCGCTTTGGATAAAAGCGCTATATAAATGCAGTCCATTTACCATTACCATTACCATTTACAAGCAAACCGCTATAGACCATCACTCCTATGGAAGGCATCCTCTCCTTTAACCAGCTCATTTAGGAGATAGCATAGCAGGCCTAGCTGTCTTACAGTGAACAGCTTTTTATGGTGCATATTGTATATGGTCCTGTAGGCATATGTATCTAAAAGTTTTGTTATTATTTGAGTTGTATAGTGTTTCTTTTGTCATTGCTTACATTGTTTATTGCGTTATCTGCGCTCACGCAGAAGAAAAACATAAACCTTTTTTCACGTGACCAATATTGGAATTTGAATCGGAATATGAACCGTGTAACTGACGTAATTTCTGTCTCCAGGACAAACAAGACACTAGTTTTTCAGGGTGGGGGTTGGCATAAAGTCCCCTGCATGAAAAGGAAATTCCAAATTAGCAGTCAAGGAGCCGCACCCCCTCCCCTGCCACAACCCTAAAACTGTGAGGGTATGTGAGTAGATTACCAATGGCAACTGGCGCACACCTCCTCTTGAGGGAAAACAAGTGCCATAAAACTCAACGCACCAGGCGTGAAGTCCATCCAACAGAGAGGCTAAGCCAGTCATTCTAGACAGCTGTGGACATCATAAAATGTTCCAACGGCCAAAATAGCCAAAATAAGTCTTAGGTCTTACACCTGCCTAATTCCATTCTGTCATGCTACGCCACTTATAGTACCAGCTTTACTATGCCATGTTAACCACTTGCATTAGTAATAGGAATTATTAGGGTGTTTGTGTGTGTGTGTGTGTGTGTGTGCGTGAGTGTGTGTGTGTGTGTGAGTGTGTGTGTGGCTGTGTGTGTGGGGGTGGGGGGGTGTGTATGTATACGATTAAAGCAAATAAAACAGGTGAGTACACAGATTATTCGCCCCTTCATCTGGACTCTTGGATCTAAATCAGTTAAATCAGTTGCTGTTTTTAGGGTTGACCTTTCACCCCAGCATAGCAGATGGCTCACCGCAGAGTCAAAGGCAGATTTCGACTGCAAAATATTGTGGGCGTGTCCCAAGGCTGGCAGAGGGGAGGGGACACCGTCACGGCAGCATGGCGAGCACAGCAGGTTTTAGGTATCAGGTTTCAGGCCATCGCCTAGTGCTCCATCTGATACCCCACGCCCGTCTCGTCCACAATCACAACCCCAAATTACTCCACCCCCCCCCGCCCAACTCCCCACCCCAGCCCTCAGGCCCCAGTCACAAAACCCCATCCCACTTCCAGTGCCTGGCATGGGATTTAACTCAAAAAGAGACCTCCAGTAGAGACTAATTTTGCCCCCAAATAGTTTACAGCTGACCCTGACGGGAAGTGAAACGCGAGACGGACCGGGCCAATCTCGGCTAGCGTGTCCTGAGTCATGTGACCGTGAGAATGTGTCGCGCTGTCGCGTCACCATGGAGACAGCTTCCCCTTGCCTTCCCCTCAGGCCAGGAGTGGATGAGCAGAGTTCTGGGCACAAGGCCACTGAATGCTCCCTTTGAGTTCTGTATAAGTTACTTACTGTTGACCTCACCTCAACACTTTACAGTTTTGTTTGCTTTTTAAATATTTTGCTTAATTTCCTTTTCAATATTGAATACTGAATCTGATGATGATGATGATGATGATGATGAATGTAGTACTACACAACTGGAAAAATTGCAAGGGACACATCCCACGGGATACTGAGAAATACCTGATTTGTCCTCTCCAATAATGACCAAATCCCAGAGTGAAATGCTTCTCTTTTTGGGACTGTCCCCCTCCTCATTGAGAAACGCTCCGGTCCAACAGGTCTCACTGAACAAGTGCCCGCCCCACACCGCATTGCATTTTCCAGCCCAGTCATGAACCAGTATTTATCAGTCTATGGGTTTATCTGTACTGAGAGTACTGAGAGTTTGGACTTGAGTTCTTTTGAAGAACGTCCTTGCCACGTTTCCACGGGAGACCACACTTCCAAACACACAGGGACAGAGAACATCACTCCATCCATGTAGAACTACGTCCTCAAGAGCTTGAGAGCAGTTCACAGTGTCAGATGTCGTTTGAAAAAGCCAAAGGTCGGTATTTCATTGATTAAAAATGAAAACGAATAGATTTGTTGATGTGTGCCTTCATATCATAGTCTGTTTAAAATCATTTGAACATCCGGAGCGCATTCCAAGATTGCAAACCGTAGCTGGCTAACAGCGAGTCCGCTACTTGCTAACTAGTCTCTTGTGAATGGTGTGTATTAACTTCGCTTGCAAACCGAACTGTGATGCTATGCTAAAATTGCATTCAGTGTGTCAGAAAGCATCCATGTTGTTAATCTAACAGTTCCCTAGATTCAGTCATTCCTTAGAGACTATAAATGCGTGCTGATATAACGCTCACAGCTCACAAACTGTATGGGAAATGGCCCCGCCCCACAATCTTCACACCAAGGTTATGCCCTTGCAAAGGCTGAAGGGTGGGGCATTATTGCTAATGTACATAATGTACCACACTAAGTACTCTGTTTAACCCTTTGAAGAGCATGATTTGTGGAATTTTTTTCTTCTTCAAAATTCTAAGTCAATGTTCTAGAAGTCAACTGCTTTCAATTACCAGCAGTGATTGTTACGCCTGCATTAGAATGTTCACTTAAGAACATCGTAATTACATATTTTGTGGTCTTACACCTAGAAGGGTTACAATACTACACACAATGTAAACAAATGGGAACAGTTAAGTGAGCAGTCCATCTATGACAGACGCTAGCAAGAAAAGTTGTTTTCTGAGGGCCAAATTGCTGATTGCCATTGCCGTCTCTACGCTCCAGAATCCTACGCCATATTGATACGTTTTTTACTCTCTCTCGCAAATGCAGAGAGCAGAGGCCTGAATGAAACGTGCAGAGCCGCGTTTAGTATGGAAGTCTCCATTCCTGATTCATTCGGAGTGTCAGCGGCAGGTGCAACGCCTGAAGCGTGGATCGGACCTCTCCCTCTCCCTCTCTCTCTCTCCCTCTCCCTCTCTCTCTCTCTCTCTTTCCGTCTGTCGCGCGGTTGGTTTATGGCTGCGCCGCTGACCCCGTGGTCTTTGGAAATGTCACTGCGAGCCCTGAGTCAGCAGCCTGCCCAGCTGCGGCTCCCTCCTCTGGCCTATTATGGAGCCGTGTCTGAGCTATCCGGGCTCCTTGGCATGTTCTAAATCAGTGGTCTCAAAGAGACACACCTTATATCATGGAGGGCCGTGTGTATATGCAGGTTTTCATTCCAACCAATTAATGCTGCCTTAATTGAGTCCAGTTACTCATTCAGCCATATGCATTTAAGCACAGAATATGAGCACATTTTTATTTAGACAGTGCGGGCCACCGTAGACGTCGGGTCACCATTATGTGCAAACCTGCATCCCCTAATTCAGCAAATAATTGAACTAATTATATAATCAAGACCTGAGGCTGGAATAAAGACCAGCATACACACGGCCCTCCATACCACTGTTCTAAGTGCTGCGTCCTGACCCCGGCGAGCCCCCGGCTCTCCAGGCTCGCCGCGAGAGAGAGAAAGAACCGGAAGATTAACCGAGGCTAGCGTAGCCGCGTGGCGAAACCGCTCGGCTTCGTCACGCTCTTAAGTAACCGCGCGGCCTGACCGCCTCATTACATCACCCGCCGTGCAAGACCGCGCGGCGCTCAGAGCCGTGCGCGATCCTGTCCGCTAGCCCAGCACGCAGGAACGTGCGTTTCGTAACTGTCAATGTCAACAGACAAACGGAATGCAAGAAACACCCCACGAGCGCTGACTCTACATATCACGCATACTTGCTATGTAATGCTCGATGTGCCGTAGTTCAACGGATTGCTGTGGAACAGTGTTTCTCAACCCTGGCCCTGGGGGACCCACTGCCCTGCATGTTCTAGATGTTTCCCTGCTCCAACACACCTGATTCAAATGAATGGGGTCGTCATCAAGCGCTGCAGAAGCCTGATAGCGACCCATTCATTTGAATCAGGTGTGTTGGAAACATCTAAAACATGCAGGGCAGTGGGTCCCCAGGACCAGGGTTGAGGAACACCGCTGTAGAACAAGCGTGCCTATGTGTTTCATATTACATAAATATTGATATGCTAATATAAAAGAACAAAATATTTTTAAAGACCTACCGGTATCGGATTTAATTGTCTCTGTCTATAGCGTATTTTAGTGAGGGAGAAGTGGTCATTGCGACTGATGTCGTTTTGTCCACGTGATTAAATTTAAAGGGAACATAGCACGCCCTGCTATTTAGCGCACACAAAGTGCGCCAAAAATCTGTGACAGAGGCGCTGTCCTATCAGGAGCGTGAGAGGGAACCTGTGACAGAGGCGCCGTCCTATCAGGAGCGTGAGAGGAAACCTGTTCTCACGAAGCTGCGGGGGTTTCTGTCGAAAGGGCGTGAGATTCCAGCGCCTCTCCGCCAGAAACCGACCCGTCCCGCTCCGGCAGGTCCCCCGCAAGAAACACGCGCCCTGACCCCGGGAAACCTCCAGCCAAAGTTAGCTCCTTTTGGAGGAGGGCGGAGGGAGGCGCCCGATGGCCGTCCCGGGTCACGCGGCGAGACTAAATAAAGACCCCGTCCCGCGGACAGCTGTCCGCTCGAGTCACGCCCAGCGTCACAGACGGGCGCCCCGTGCCGGCGGGCGGCGGTTCTACCGGCCGGACGCTCGAGCGGAGTTTGCGTTTCGGCTCTCTGTGTCTCCGCAGCCGACGCTGACAAACAGGGAATTCCGGAACTGTCATTCGTTTTCATCTTCGCTTGTTCTGACTCACGAGAGCGTCTCTCGGTGCAGAGAGTGCTTACGCAGTGTTTACGTGGTGCTTATGCAGTGTTTACGCAGTGTTTGTCCAACGTTTATGCAGTGTTCTCCCAGTGGTTATGCAGTGTTTACGCAGTGTTTGTCCAACGTTTATGCAGTGTTCTCCCAGTGGTTATGCAGTGTTTGTGCAGTGTTTGTGCAGTGTTCTCCCAGTGGTTATGCAGTGTTTGCACAGTGTTTACGTGGTGCTTATGCAGTGTTTGTCCAAAGTTTATGCAGAGTTTTCCCAGTGGTTATGCAGTGTTTGTGCAGTGGTTATGCAGTGTTTGTGCAGTGGTTATGCAGTGTTTGTGCAGTGTTTACACAGTGTTTGTCCGGTGTTCATGCAGTGTTTGTCCAGCGTTTACACAGTGTTTGTCCGGTGTTTATGCAGTGTTTGTCCAGTGTTTACACAGTGTTTGTCCGGTGTGTATGCAGTGTTTGACCAGTGTTTACGCAGTGTTTATGCCACTGAGATGGCTGCAGTGGTGGTCAGTGTATGGGAGACTGCAGTGATAGTGTAGGATATCCCAGCTTCTCAGAGTGATCGATAGTAATGCTCCCAACCCTGTCTGTGTGACGGACTGAGGAGCACAAAGATTACCAGCTAATGACATCATAGGCTCTTTCAGTGCTCTGGGAGTGGCGAAGCACAGTACAGCATGCAGAGTTACGAATGAGAGCAATGGCTGTGTGTGTGTGTGTGTGTGTGTGTATGTGTGCATGCATGTGAGTGACTGCATGCATGCATGTGTGTGTGTGTGTGTGTGAGTGTGCATGTGTGTGAGTGCATGCATGTGTGTGCGCGAGCGAGTGCATGTGTGTGTGTGTGTGTGTGTGTGTGTGTGTGTGAGTGAGTGAGTGACTGACTGTGCGTGTGTGTGAGTGAGTCCTAAGGCTGTCAAAAGTGCCATGAAATTGAGTTCGAATATTAGCTTTTGTAATTAGAGTTTGAATATATTCGAATATCATTTGCCTATAATTCACAAAAATAAGCTGCTTATTGTCGGGCGCAATATGCACGTGACGCTCCCTCCAAACTGGCCTGCGCGTTATTTCCCACAAGCGGGCAGTAGAATAGAGAACTTCGTTGAATTTTCATACTATTTTACTACATCAGGGGCCTCATTTATAAAACGTATTTTAGATTAACTTTGTGGCGCGTACATAGAAAATCACGTCAAAGCAGTGATTTATAAAATTTCGACATGACTCGATTTGACCGTGGAAACAGTTGTGGCTCTACTTCAGGTCTTCACTTCGTGTATGCACGCAAGTTCATTTTATAAATGAGCCCCCTACAGATTCTATGGCCTAATGAGCAAATGAATAAAGCACTTTCTTGTGCATGTAATTTGCCACAACTCGGCATTTATTAATCACAATAATAGGGAAATGATTGTTTATAGGAAATCCGTTTATTTCTTAACACAAAAACTATTCAAACGGCTAATACCAGTAGCCTAAAACAACATAAATTACTTACTCTGTTTAGTTTGTTTAACTTCTTTCATCATCCAATTTTTATCAAAATCTTCAGAACAGAAAGGAAACATAGCCTGCCATGGGTACATTATTTAGCCTAAATTGTTAGCTGACCAGACCTGTTGAACGAAGTGGAAAAAAGAGACTGGCTTGCGAGGCTAGCTGACCAGTAACGTTAGGTGTCCATGGAGCTGAAAGTAGGCTATCACCAGAGGTTATTGGCAAGGAAAACCAGACAATCCACTTGCTCTGGATCCAGGGCAGAACGTTTTTTGTTGACAGAGGAAGTAACGTTAGCACAGGAAATTAACTTTGCGTGCATGAACATGATTCGCCGTATGAAATTAAAGCCTGTATATTCATGTTTATTGCAAAACGCGGGATCCAAAACTAATATTCGAATGCTCAAATTTAGGTTCGAACTTAAAAAAAAAAAAGATTTTCAAATATTTTTTGACAGCCCTAGTGAGTGCATGTGTGTGTGCATGCGTGCATGTGTGTGAGTGTGTGCGCATGTGTGCATGCATGCATGCGTGTGTCAATTTCATACGTTTGTATGCCTCAATGAACTATCCTCCTCAGCAAAAATCCAGTGTTAATTCAACTCTAATAGAGTTTACATGGCCCACATTTGCACTGTAAGAGTTCATTTAACACTGAACATTTAACTGTGTGATGTAGCACCAGTGAAATGTCTTGCACACGTCTGTATTAAACTAGGAAACTTTTAATCCTGCCATAGTGCCATATCAACACAAAGCTGCTGTTATCCTAGCCTGAGCGTTCTCCTGTGCATTGGCCTGGGTGTGGGAACCAGCTGAATTCTGCAGAAACGAAATGCAGCCTGTGCACTTCCGCAGAACCCCGGGTCACCTTTCTGACAGGTACTCAGGATGAGAAAAACGGTGGGGCCACACCTGAGCGTGTGCGCACACGTTCGCCCCCGAGCTGCGGAACTGAGAGAGAGAGAAAGAGAGGGAGAGAGAGAGAGGGAGGGAGGGAGAGAGAGAGAGAGAGAGAGAGGGACGGAGAGAGAGAGAGGGAGAGGGAGTGTGTGTGTGTGTGTGTGTGTGTGTGTGTGTGTGTGTGAGAGAGAGCGAGAGAGAGAGAGTGTGTGTGTGAGAGAGAGAGAGAGGGAAAGAGACAGAGTGAGAGAGACAGAGAGAGGGAGAGGGTGAGTATGAGAGAGAGAGAGGGAGAGAGAGACACAGAGAGAGAAAGAGAGAGAGAAGAGCAGCATGCAGCACCGTTTAGCTCAGACAAATTTCTTGCGCTCCCTGGCAGTGTACGGACGATGTCATTTGAGCACCCTGCACCCCCCCCCCCCACCCCCACCCCGGTTCTCCCCGTAACCTCCACCAGTCACTCGAGTTGCGGAAAAGCCCGTAATAAGCCTGGAGCGGTGCTGGTGCCTCCTCGCAGTCTAACGCAGAACCCTGCCCGCCTCTCTCTGTCACCGGGGAGGTTTCTCCACCGGCACCCCTAACGCAAGGATGACAGGTTGTTTACGCGTGTAATCTTCATCCTCCCCTCCTCCTCCTCCTCCTCCTCCTCCTCTCTGTCCTCGGTACTGACCTCTCTCTGTGACGGCGCTGTGCGTTGAGGCTGCTGTCCTGGCTCCCTTCTGTCGGCTGTGTGTCCCTTCTTCACGGCACCCCTCCCTCTCTCACCCCCCCAGCCTTTATATAGAGCGTTAGGCAGCTCTGGCTGCGGTGCATTGTGGGAGAAAGAGAGGCAGGCAGGAGGGGGGGAAGAGGGGAGGAGGAGAAGGAGAAGGAGGAGGAGGGGGGGGGGGGGAGTGTGTCTTCTCCGTCACTGCCGGAGGTCGCCGAACCCTCCCCGCTCGCCCCCCCCCCACATTCCGATTTTCCGCTCGGCTTGCCGGAGCAGTGCGTCGGCTCGCGCTGGGAGGGGGGGCTGGGACTGACGGGGGGTGCGGGGGAGCGGGGGAGCGGGGCTGGGAGGGATTAGAGCAGCGACGCTGTGCCTTTAACAGGGGCTCGGCCAATCGCAGCGCGGCTGTGGGAGGAAACGCGAGAGCTGGGCAGTGTCCGGCGCGCTGCGAGCCAGCGGGCTATTTTTAACCCGTTTGAGTGTGAGCTCGAGAGATACCGCTTCATTCGCTCCACACCAAACAGTAGGCTCTCTGGGGAAATAACGAGCGGCTACTGATATTGTTTACACCGCTGGTGTGCTACAATAAGTGCCTAAAGAAGAAGGAACTTCAACAGGCTTCTAAACAGGACAGTTACACTCACAAATATGTGTGTGGCATTATATCTGAGATATTTGCAATAATGTAATGGCTACAACGCTCACGCTCTCATGCACGCATTCACATACACTCATGTGCATTCGTGTGTACAAGATAAAATTAATACAAACACATACAGATGCGAGTGCAAACAGACACACACAGACACACCCGCATACACACACACAGACACCCATGCACAAACACACACACACGCACAGACACACCCACGTAAACACACACACAGACACGCATGCACAAACACACACACACGCACAGACACACCCACATAAACACACACACAGACACATATGCATAGACACACCCACATACACGTACACACACACACACATACATGCACAGGCATACCCACACACCCACACATACCCACACACACACACACACACACACACACACACAGACACCACACACACACAGACACCACACACACACACACACACACACACCCATGCTCAAAAGATTAAGCTGAACACAGGGACTTAATCTTGCCGTCTCACGCAGAGCCGCACAGACAGGTAGTTGCAGTGACTCAAAGCATGGGGAAATGTACGGAGTGTAAATACTGGCATTTAGATATAAGGTGTGTCGGATTTCACAGCTAACCGAGACCTCCAACCTCACCAACAGGCTGTGACTCACTGGAATCCCTAAAAGGCTTACCTGCAGCCAACGGCAGCAACGCTGGTCTTACACATATATTTTACAAACAGATAATGTACCCTGCACCTTACCTACAGTTCCAACTGATACAGGAGACCATCAATCTGCAATAATACTCATTTTAAAATAATCTTTGATAATTTGTCATAATGCATCAGTTTGATGCCATGTGCTTTGCACAGTATACTTGATGTAATACTAACCTATAGTATGATCACTGTGTAAATGCTAAACCTATGTTTCATACAACCAGTCATAAGTATAATGTGATAATATATAAAATATAAATATGAATGACATTTTCTGCTACAATGAAAAGTTATCAATAGATACTGCATGTACATTATTATTTTTAATGGTTGCCCACTTGAAATGGTGCTAACATCGAAACTACATACCTGCATAATAACTTTTGACAAATTTGATTTATTAATTTATATTTTTCAAGTGATCAATTGAATGGATTTATTGAGGAAATCTCTCATTGAAGTCCACCTACACCTGGCTGAACAGAATCTGAAATTAAAGATGCGCTTGGGGGTGTGTTCTGTGTTTTTTATCAGTGACACGGCGCACCCAGGCCAGGGGTCATGTTCATCATACAAAGGACAGCAGCAAATCACTTCGGAATCAAAAACTTTATTAAAAAGCACAGTGAAGGAAACGGATGAATACAAAACACTGCATATGTACATACGGGAGTTAGATTCAAAATCGAACCCGGGCCCTGTTTTTAAGGTTTTAGTAAAGCACTTGACTTGAATGGAGGTTCGCTCTGAAGAGGAGACGCAAAGGCTATGGCTATACGAACGAGACCAGGTCAAAACCTAGCATATGGCTGGATCGGCCGACCAATGGCGTAACTTCAGCACCCAGTGACTCAGTCACAGACATTCGCGTTTGTAAGGCTGGCCCCGCTGTTGCGGTCCAGCCAAAAATCATATTGTAAATTCCATCTGAGTTTCACAATGATAAATGGTTTGGAGGTAGGAAAAAGTGTCGATCGCTCCGCACCTTCGGTAGTCTGAGGTGCAAAGACAGAGATAGCATTCCAAAATGAATTCAGCAACTATTACTGCTGAGGTTCAACCGGAAATGAAGTGCACCTTCGTTAGGTTCTCCTAAGGCACAGAGAGCTGTTGAGTATGACTGCTGCATTGGGTGAGCACACGCACCTGGGTTGCACTAGTTGATCAGCCCAGGTGCTTAAAGGTGTGTTCCTCTCCATGGCACGGGGCCAAGGCCAGGAGCACATACCGAGAGAGGGGTTCACTTTGCAGTTCCTGTTTGTCGGAGCTCACGGCACAAAGAAAGAAAACACGGTGAGCGGTGAGCTGAGAAGCTGCCGCTTCGTTTTGCTTTCTTTTATATTTATTTATTTATTTTATTAATTTTTTGTTTGTTTGTTTTAGTTTATTGTTTTTGTCCAGAACCCGTGAGGGGGACGGGTGAAGGTGTCCGTTTATTTGATCTCCATGCGGCAACCAACGGTGTTCCCCGGAACTGCCGCATCTCCCTCCCAGGGGAGTCGACATTAAAAAGCCTCGGAAAATGAATAATCAATTTAAGTTTTCTGACGACAAAACAAATTGACATGTAAAGACTGTTAGAAACTATGACAAAAACTATTGAACTACGTCATGTCTCTGTCCCAGCCGCTGTTAAACACTGTATGAGCTTACAGTGTGAAAAAAACTAAACACAAGAATGTTATGAAGGCCCTACCCATGCTTATGAAATATTGATGAAGCTAAACAATAGCCATTTCAATTATATGTATACTGCACTTATCTTGTGTGCATAGCTGCTGTTTGAACTTCTTTAGTTTGGGGTGTTTTGAGATCACGTTGCACTTTCATATTTATTTTTGTTCTTTAAGTATGAATCAGAATACTGGGCGAGAGTGTCAATAACTGTACAGCAAGTGGCCAAAACCGGGCTGGATTTTTGAAGCTCACTTCCTGGTCTTGTTGAGAGACGTTTGCTCACTAGCGCCAGTGCGGATGGCTCCAGTGTAGCTGATTCAGCCACCTGTTTCAATACAAGTCAAGGGTAACAATACATATACTGTCTCCATGTGTGCGGACTTGTTAGGTTGTTGTGAACGAGAATGTAATATTTTGTGGACGAAACAGGGACAGTTGGCGTCACTGCCGAGTCGTTGCATCTCACGCGCTTCATGCCCATATACGGTTCCCCCTTATATGGGCATGACCTCTTGCGCAGTCTCTGGCACATGGCGGCCCCCCACAGACCGCACTTCCCAGGCCTCAAAGTGCTTTTCAGTTAGAAAAACAGAACAATCACTGGGTGCTCAAGTATAAAAATATCTGCAAGCTCCGGAGATCAGGACGAACCAACAAGGTGCTCACTGAACAAAAGGGCAGAGATAGCTTGAAGGGAGCAAAGTTGGGTGCCTCAGTGCAAGCAGTATAAAACTGGGCTTACTTCAATACAGTTAAAGGCACTCTCGATGGAGGAAGGAATGAGTTTTTATTCAACTGGAATGAAGAATTAAAGTCTAACGCCAACGCATTTCGGGCCACATCAGCCTTCACCAGGCCGTGATTTTTTAAAAACTCATTCCTTCCTCCAACGAGAGTGCCTTGAACTGCATTGAAGTTAGCCCAGTTTTATCCTGTTCGCACTGAGGCACCCTTCTTTGCTTTTCAGTCAGGCCGTGGAGAGTCAACGAGTGATGTCACAGTGACTCGGTCCATGTTTGTTCGACAGTCTATGCCAAACAGTCAACGGCAGGAGTTACCACTGATTTAGTAGAATTCTCCTTGCTCTAATGACAGCTTCAGATGAACTCACAGCCTCAAAATGGCCTTAATAAAGTCAGTGTTTATACTGTAGTCTGATTTGGGCTCATACAGTACATGTTTCTGTCTTAAGTGTTTTCGTTTGCATGAAGCCATAAACCCAGGCAAGTGGAATGATTGTGACTTGCCTTCACCACAGGAAATGAGCACATCAGTTAAAGCTGTACTTTCACTAGCGTGTAAATACATCCATCCATTATTTATACCCGCCCATCCTGGGGGGTGCTGGAGCCCATCCCAGCATGCATTTTTTGAGAGGCAGGATTACACAAATGGACAGGCCATACACTGCAGGGCACACACACCATTCACTCACACACTCATACCTATGGGCAATTTAGAGTCTCCAATTAGCCTAACCAGCATGTCTTTGGACTGTGGGAGGAAACCGGAGTACCCGGAGGAAACCCACACGGACACGGGGAGAACACGCAAACTCCACACAGAAAGGCCCCAAGCCGGATTCAAACCCATGACCTTCTTGCTGTGAGGCGCTACCCCACTACACTAAACACTGCACCACTGTGCCGCCCTTGTGTAAATACGGGAAAAAACAAAAAAGATTGCGGTGGCACTTTTGACCCCTAGAGGTGGTGATCTGAAAACGCAGACTTGCCCTCCTATAACGGGGTAGGTCCTCTGCTAGTTTCTGCCCTTGTCTGAGTCCTGTCTGCATTTCAGACCAAATCCTCTTTAAACAGTTTCCATATTGGCTCAAATAGGTTCAATATGAGTTTATTTTTGAACTATGAGCTAAACAGATCAGACTCACATGTTTGTTTTGGTTATGTTAATTTAATCCCTCCCCATATATTCTCTCGTTCTCAATTTTAGTTTACTCGGCAAGTAACACTTATATAAAATGCGCACTCCTTTATGTAGAATAGTGTCTTGGACTGGAAATGACTTTGGACTGGAA
The DNA here is from genome assembly GCF_013347855.1 of Anguilla anguilla. NCBI lineage: Eukaryota > Metazoa > Chordata > Actinopteri > Anguilliformes > Anguillidae > Anguilla > Anguilla anguilla. The sequence continues at coordinate 37,881,225 of NC_049214.1, read as the reverse complement.
AGTTGACTTAATGATAGTAGGGATCTTGAAAATGTAGTGCATGTAGGAAAGGCATCTAAGGTGTTTATTCTGAGTAATACTGCAATTAAAATACCCCCAATTCTGTCAACAGATCTTCAATATTCATAATATCTGTTAAAATATATATTTTATATCAGTACCATTCTTCTAAATACCACTAATTTTGAATATAACCCAACAAACTTAGACAAAAAAATAATGGTTGATAAGAAACCCATCAATAACATTTTTTAAACAGCTGGAGGTGAAAATGATAAAGTACTCATAATTAGTACATCTGTGATTCAGACCCTCTTATGTCTGAATTGCTTTTTAAGAAAAAATATTAATAAAAGTCTGAATTAGTCCTGCTATTTGCATCTCTTTTGCTTAAACCCTAAATAGAATTGAAAGTCAATTTAAATAAAACATATAGAAAAAAGTCACTTGGGATTTTTGCAACAAATCTACCCTTAGCAAAGTTCAAACTAATATCTTAAGTGCAAAATTTATGCATGTTTTTTTTTTCTCTCTTGCTGTTTAAGTCCACAGTTAAGAACACTCTTCATTTGAATCTTAATGATTATGGCCCCTGATTCATCCCGGACGGTTCTTGAAAACTTTGCCTCCCAGGCTTCGCCGCGGCGGGACACGCGGCCGGGATGGCGATTCCTGCGTTTCCTGTTTCAGGAAATGGGCGGAGCTTCCTGGCAGCGCTGCGTGGCTGAGATCGAACCCAGGCCGGAGCTCGGCCTCCTCTTACCTGATCCGAGCGAAGTAGCTCACAGCGTTCTCGTGTGAATATGTACATATTGGAGGTGAGAAGGCGGGGCTTGGGGATGGGGGGGCGTGTCCTGGGCAGGTTTAGCTGGAGTCCCCGGATGGAGGCGCTGGTTCTGGCCCGTCCCGCTCCTCGGCGTGGAGGTGGACCCGCTGCTCGTCCATGCGCTTGGCCTGGACCCTCTGGATCAGGCTGAAAAAGTCTTCGTCCGGCATCGTCGGCGCCAGGGGGCCCGGGCCAGGCGGCGAGCACCGCTGGTCATCGATCCGGGAGGACTGGGGGACGAGGGAGAGACGGGTGAGGCAGGGGAAGGGTGTGGTGATGCGATGGGGTACTGGTGATTTGTGTACTGGGGTGAACTGTGTAATGGTGAACTGTGTGATGCTGAATTGTGTACTGGTGAATTGTGTACTGGGGTGAACTGTGTAATGGTGATTTGTGTGATGCTGAATTGTGTACTGGTGAATTGTGTAATGCTGAATTATGTACTGTTGAATTGTGTACTGGGGTGAATTGTCTATTGGTGAATTGTGTGATGCTGAATTGTGTACTGGTGAATTGTGTAATGCTGAATTATGTACTGTTGAATTGTGTACTGGGGTGAATTGTCTATTGGTGAATTGTGTGATGCTGAATTGTGTACTGGTGAATTGTGCACTGGGGTGAATTGTGTAATGGTGAAGTTTGTGTAATTTAGGGCATTCATGGCTCCCAGTTCCATGAAAGAGTATCACTAGTGTATCTTGCAAATCAATGTGAGCTTGTGGGTTTGTGTTATCTCATAAAAAAAGAAATGAGCATTTCACAATGAACCGCAAGGAGAGTACTAAGCTAATGTACCATGACAACCACACACAAAGCCAAAATACTGACATACGTAGGCTGACAAAGATCTTCCCCCACCAAATTATATCCTCTGTACTAATTTTTTTTAGTCTTTAAAATGGTATTTATTTGTAGATGTTTGATTAAAGTGAGAACTAAAGCATTAAAATGAATGGCGTGTCCATTCGCACAATCCTTAAGTTCTGGAACGTGCACACCTGTCCATTTTAGAGCTCAGAGAATTACAGGGCCCTATTGTCAGACAGCATTTTTGAGATATCCAAATGTGGAAGCCCAACAGCACTTCTGAGTCAGGCTCCTCACTGCAGTCTTCTCTGTTCGTTCAGAAGCTGTCCTCTGAAGCACGTTATGTCAGCTGTTGCTTCTTTACGCTCTGCAGACCAATCAGGTTCACACAGACACTGAGTCAGAGGAGGAAACTGTGAACCGCGCAATGTGACTGTGGGTCCTCCGCTGGCCAGAGGGGGGCGCTGTTCTGCAAGCAGGGTTGCACATTTAAAAACTAATTTCAGTTGTGTCGTGCTACACGCCAAATATAGATATCAAATTGTCTTTCTCTGTTTATACAATTCTGACATTTGAAAAGTAGGTATTTATCGGTTAGCCCAAGCATTAAGCTCTCTCTCCTGGCACTGATAGTTATTTGTTGGTTAGCCCAAGCGCTAAGCTCTCTCACCTGGTGCTTATAGTTATTTGTTGGTAAGCCCAAGCGCTAAGCTCTCTCACCTGGCACTGATAGTTATCTGTTGGTTAGCCCAAGCGCTAAGCTCTCTCTCCTGGCACTGATAGTTATTTGTTGGTAAGCCCAAGCGCTAAGCTCTCTCACCTGGCACTGATAGTTATCTGTTGGTAAGCCCAAGCGCTAAGCTCTCTCACCTGGCACTGATAGTTATCTGTTGGTTAGCCCAAGCGCTAAGCTCTCTCACCTGGCACTGATAGTTATTTGTTGGTTAGCCCAAGCGCTAAGCTCTCTCTCCTGGAACTGATAGTTATTTGTTGGTTAGCCCAAGCGCTAAGCTCTCTCACCTGGCACTTATAGTTATTTGTTGGTTAGCCCAAGCGCTAAGCTCTCTCACCTGGCACTGATAGTTATCTGTTGGTTAGCCCAAGCGCTAAGCTCTCTCACCTGGCACTGATAGTTATTTGTTGGTTAGCCCAAGCGCTAAGCTCTCTCACCTGGCACTGATAGTTATCTGTTGGTTAGCCCAAGCGCTAAGCTCTCTCACCTGGCACTTATAGTTATTTGTTGGTTAGCCCAAGCGCTAAGCTCTCTCACCTGGCACTGATAGTTATCTGTTGGTTAGCCCAAGCGCTAAGCTCTCTCTCCTGGCACTGATAGTTATCTGTTGGTTAGCCCAAGCGCTAAGCTCTCTCACCTGGCACTGATAGTTATCTGTTGGTTAGCCCAAGCGCTAAGCTCTCTCTCCTGGCACTTATAGTTATCTGTTGGTTAGCCCAAGAGCTAAGCTCTCTCACCTGGCACTGATAGTTATCTGTTGGTTAGCCCAAGCGCTAAGCTCTTTCTCCTGGCACTGATAGTTATCTGTTGGTTAGCCCAAGCGCTAAGCTCTTTCTCCTGGCACTGATAGTTATTTGTTGGTTAGCCCAAGCGCTAAGCTCTCTCACCTGGCACTGATAGTTATCTGTTGGTTAGCCCAAGCGCTAAGCTCTCTCTCCTGGCACTGATAGTTATCTGTTGGTTAGCCCAAGCGCTAAGCTCTCTCTCCTGGCACTGATAGTTATCTGTTGGTTAGCCCAAGCGCTAAGCTCTCTCTCCTGGAACTGATAGTTATCTGTTGGTTAGCCCAAGCGCTAAGCTCTTTCTCCTGGCACTGATAGTTATCTGTTGGTTAGCCCAAGAGCTAAGCTCTCTCACCTGGCACTGATAGTTATCTGTTGGTTAGCCCAAGCGCTAAGCTCTCTCTCCTGGAACTGATAGTTATCTGTTGGTTAGCCCAAGCGCTAAGCTCTCTCTCCTGGAACTGATAGTTATCTGTTGGTTAGCCCAAGCGCTAAGCTCTTTCTCCTGGCACTGATAGTTATCTGTTGGTTAGCCCAAGCGCTAAGCTCTCTCTCCTGGCACTGATAGTTATCTGTTGGTTAGCCCAAGCGCTAAGCTCTCTCACCTGGCACTGATAGTTATCTGTTGGTTAGCCCAAGCGCTAAGCTCTCTCACCTGGCACTGATAGTTATCTGTTGGTTAGCCCAAGCGCTAAGCTCTCTCACCTGGCACTGATAGTTATCTGTTGGTTAGCCCAAGCGCTAAGCTCTCTCTCCTGGCACTGATAGTTATCTGTTGGTTAGCCCAAGCGCTAAGCTCTCTCACCTGGCACTGATAGTTATCTGTTGGTTAGCCCAAGCGCTAAGCTCTCTCACCTGGCACTGATAGTTATCTGTTGGTTAGCCCAAGCGCTAAGCTCTCTCACCTGGCACTGATAGTTATCTGTTGGTTAGCCCAAGCGCTAAGCTCTCTCACCTGGCACTGATAGTTATCTGTTGGTTAGCCCAAGCGCTAAGCTCTCTCACCTGGCACTTATAGTTATCTGTTGGTTAGCCCAAGCGCTAAGCTCTCTCTCCTGGCACTGATAGTTATTTGTTGGTTAGCCCAAGCGCTAAGCTCTTTCTCGTGGAACTGATAGTTATCTGTTGGTTAGCCCAAGCGCTAAGCTCTTTCTCGTGGAACTGATAGTTATCTGTTGGTTAGCCCAAGCGCTAAGCTCTTTCTCGTGGAACTGATAGTTATCTGTTGGTTAGCCCAAGCGCTAAGCTCTCTCACCTGGCACTGATAGTTATCTGTTGGTTAGCCCAAGCGCTAAGCTCTCTCACCTGGCACTGATAGTTATCTGTTGGTTAGCCCAAGCGCTAAGCTCTCTCACCTGGCACTGATAGTTATCTGTTGGTTAGCCCAAGCGCTAAGCTCTCTCACCTGGCACTTAATGAGCATGTTGAAGAAGTCGTCCCCGGGCTCCTGGAGCTCGGCGTCTCCACACAGGTGGCCCAGGTTGTTTTGGGTGATGCGCAGGCCCGGCAGGTCACCCACGCTCACCCGCTGGTCGTCCAGCCGGCGGCTCTGGGAGCTGGCGATCAGGTCAAAGAGCTCCTCCGCCTGGGGGGACATCAGGAGGGAGCAGGGGTCTGCGGAGAGGGCCCATGGCAAAACTCTCACCTCAAACTGTCAAACTGTACAAAACTCTCACCTTAAACTGTCAAACTATTCAAAACTCTCACCTCAAACTATACCAAACTCTCTCCTCAAACTGTCAAACTACACCAAACTCTCACCTCAAACTGTCAAACTGTACAAAACTCTCACCACAAACTGTCAAACTGTACAAAACTCTCACCTCAAACTGTCAAACTGTACAAAACTCTCACCACAAACTGTCAAACTATACAAAACTCTCACCTCAAACTGTCAAACTGTACAAAACTCTCACCTCAAACTGTCAAACTATTCAAAACTCTCACCTCAAACTGTCAAACTGTACAAAACTCTCACCTCAAACTGTCAAACTGTACCAAACTCTCACCTTAAACTGTCAAACTATACAAAACTCTCACCTCAAACCTCAACTATTCAAAACTCTCACCTCAAACTGTCAAACTATACCAAACTCTCACCTCAAACTGTCAAACTATTCAAAACTCTCACCTCAAACTGTCAAACTATACCAAACTCTCACCACAAACTGTCAAACTATTCAAAACTCTCACCTCAAACTGTCAAACTGTACAAAACTCTCACCTCAAACTGTCAAACTATACCAAACTCTCACCACAAACTGTCAAACTATACCAAACTCTCACCACAAACTGTCAAACTACACCAAACTCTCACCTCAAACTGTCAAACTGTACAAAACTCTCACCTCAAACTGTCAAACTATACCAAACTCTCACCACAAACTGTCGAACTTTTCAAAACTCTCACCTCAAACTGTCAAACTATTCAAAACTCTCACCTCTAACCTAAAACTATTCAAAACTCTCACCTCAGACTATCAAACGATTCAAATGTCTCACCTCAAACTATCTCACTATTTAAAAATGTCACCACAAACTATTACTTTTGTTTACAAAAGGTTTTTGAGTAAAGTAGATAGATAGATAGATAGATAGATAGATCTAAATATATGGATCCAGGAGGCAGACTAGCCGAATTAGCGGGCGGGCGGGCCTAGCGTGTCAGTGAGCGGGGGCGTGGGGACGGGGAGGACCCGCACCTTCCTCTCCGTCCGGCGGCTCGTCGAAGCGGCAGCGCTGGTCGTCCATGCGGCTGCTCTGGAACTTGCTGAGCAGGTCGAAGAAGCAGTCCTCGCCCGAGGGACCACGGCCTAGCTTCTGAAAAAAAGAATCAGCACAGACAGGTCAGAGAAATGCCAGTCCTCCCCCTACCCAGAAGCCCCTGCTTCTTTTACGGTCTCCTGTTTACATTTCCATGCTTATTTAATTACTCAACTCTCCGAGTGAGGGGGCTTTAATGCGTAAACAATGCGGCCATAAACTGTGTGTGTCAGCATCAGTGTCGCACGGGTCATGACCCCTGCCTCCCCAGTTTACAAACAGTTCCTTGTCCTCAAATTCACTCCTTTTTTTCTTCTTCTTCAGATTTACTCCCTCTGTCTCACTTCCATCATGCCGTGAAGCGTTTCTAAACAGTTGCTCTCTCTGAAACCCCTCCGTTACCCTCAGTTACGCAGGTTAACTTTGCCCGATAATGAAATTGAGTTGGGGGTTGGTACAATTAAAAACAGGTCTCTGAGGTTTATCTAGTAGGTCCTGGGGGGGGGGGGGGGGGGTGGGGGCATTATCTACCTGTACGATGTTAGCATAGGGGTTCAAATTCAAAGATTCAAATGACATTGAAAATAGTGTGGTACAATCAAAAACAGGTCTCTGAGGTTTATCTAGTAGGTCCTGGGGGCAAGGGGGGGGGGGCATTATCTACCTGTATGACGATAGCATAGCCACAAGAAACATTCCATATGCACCAGGCTAATACAGTGTGCTTTGCACCGATGTAGATCCTGGATGTATGAGAAGTCACATTGCCCCCTGAGAATAATTGCCCACTGTTGTCAGACAATGTACAGTGGGATCTCCCAAGAAAAGCCCAAATCATATGACCCAACATGGAGCAGCATGAAGACTTAATTAAAGGAAGCTCATCTCTGTCTGTGAACAAAAAGGTTCGGCTGCTGAGCGATGTCACAGACCAGAAATCAACATCCAATCGGCTTCATTCACCAACTCCTTACGGCACATGACCAATGAAAATGAGGCGATGTGATGAGGAGTATTTGGTCAAGTCTGTCCATTTATATGGCTTTTAGGTCTTCCATAATTTGGGGACATTCAAGCATTTTCAGTTTACCACTCTTAGCCGCAGTTAAGAAATCGTTCAAATGAATGAATTAGTCACGGTGGCTCATGTGGCTCATGTGATGAACCAGACCTTCCTACAGAGCCCGTTCTTTCATCCTCAGATTTTTTGTTTTTAGCGTTTTTCAGTTGTCAAGAAAAACAGAAAGCTTCTCCTTAGCTGAGCAAGCAACAGACTCAGAAGCTAAATAAGTGTCTCTGACACTTACACAGAATAACAGACGCAATCGCGATGTAGGTCAGCAATGCTAATTGAGTTAAGAGTAACATGACAAACACAAGCGTGCACTTGCATTATGCACTGACTGCGGCCACTGTTTCATGCGTACGCATAAACGCACAAACTTTAAAGGACAAACGGATCTTACTGTACGTCGGAAACACGCTTTGAAATGTGTAAGCAAGACGCTTTGTGAAAAATGAAGTCACGTGACACAATGTTGTTCCCACGACTTTCCGCAGGGGAAGTGGACGTTCTCACAAGCGGCAGCCCCTCTCCCAACTCGAACCCCCATGCCCCCGCTCCCCTCCATCTCTCTCTCCCCTATTCCTGCAGGACCTCTGTGGGAAAGGGGGTGCATTATAGAAAGAGGAGTTCTGGAGAAATGGGTGGGAGTGGGGCAGGAGTGTTGAGCTGCCCCCCTCCCACCCGCTCATCCATCAGACCCCCCCCCCCCCCACCCCCAAATCAGGACTGGGGTAGGAAGGAGAGCCCCGGAAAAACGCACACGTAACCATAGCGATGCGGCGCATGCCAGAATTCCCGCCGTCTTACCGTCCTCTGGAGCCGGTCCCGGTGCCAGCAAACATCCCGCTCGGTCTCTCCCGCAGAAACAGAGCACGCCTTGTGTCCTTCTCACTCTCTCTCTCTCCCACCGCCCTCCCCTCTGTCTGCATCATAATACTGCTCGTACTGCTCCATTAACCCCCCGGAGAAAGAGGGAGGGAGACACAGGGGGAGAGAGAGGGAGAGAGAGGGAGAGAGGGAGGAGACAGGGGCTCTTCTCTGCTTACATCAGAGTCGCCACAGAAACCGGAACTCTTTCTCCCAAACCCGTGGTCCTGGGGGTGTGTGACACTATCACGCTGACATTCCTGTCCGTACCCCTGGCTCCTCCCCCTACCCCTCTTCCTGGCCCCTCCCCCTCCCCCAACGGAGAAGACCAGGCCGCTGCATTAATATTCATTCATAATTTATCCATGTACAGAGCATGATACTAAAGCATTGGTTGAGCAACACACTCTATACTGTCTTCAACACAATATACTGAAAATATATCAAAATAAAAATAGACCATAAATATATGGCAATGCTACAATATATAGGGAAATATACAAATCATTGCCGTTTTCACAAACTCCAATATGTAACAGATGATGTATTGAGTGTATGAATGTATTTCAATTATATTATGAAAAAAGTTGACGTAGTTTCAGTATATCGCGGGATAATTCCAATACTGTAACCCTAGTGCCTCATCCAGGATTCAAACCCGTAGCTCTCCCAGACACAGACCCGTTCCTTTTAATACAACATCACACAACTACCGTCAGACGGACAGCGGCTCTCCCGAGCCCAATCCATCACAGTCAGCCATATACATTCTACTCTTCCTCACTTCCTTTGGCCAGCTTCCTGTCACCAGCGATTAACTTTCAAAGCAAGACTTCTCTTCTCTGGCAGTGCCATTTGTGCTATAATACTTTTTTACACGTGCTGGCCCTATGTCATGCTTTCTCTCCAGATCTTTCAGAACAGAGGTGGAGTCCAAACCAGGAAGAGGTGGGATTATCGGTGAAGAACACCACGGCCGTGAGCTTACTGGCCGTTAAATATCATTACCCGCTCCATACCCGTACTGTCAGCCCAATCACCACTCCCCTGATCAGCAGCCCGGCCAATCAGAAGCTCCTAGAGCTAAGCGGATGACACGATGCACTCCAGATCCCACTGAATCCGGGAGATAGTTAACGGAATAGTCAGCCCTGCAGAGGGCCATGCCCGGTTTCTGCAGGGGGAAAAGCATGGTGCTCCTGTGTTGTGGGGTCATAAATGAGCCGTTGTTGTTTTTTGAGCCGCACACATTACGCGCGTGTCGTCTTGAAGTGGAGGAGAAATGAAAGTTCTACCCGCAGAACTGTGAAGCACTGCTCTTTTAGGATCAGGAGCTTGGACCGCGAGCAAACTCATGCTTAATTCAATGAATAACCTTATTCATTATGAAAAGAGAGCATTATTACTGCTGTTCTGCAACTTGCTCACTGGAGAGTTGAGTAATTGTGTTTTTAAAGGCCTTTAGGTACATTTCATTGCGTCTAATTAGTTCATGTCTAAATTCAGTTGCACACACACACACACACACACTCACATACACACACACGCACGCACGCACACACACACACACACACATACATACACACACACACTTACACAACATACATACATGCATGCACACACACACACATACACAAACATACACAGCATACATACATGCACACACACACGTGCACACACACACACTCACATACACACACACACACGCACGCACACGCACACACACACACACATGCACACACACACACACACACACACACACACACACGATGCTCACCGGATGGGTCACTTGTACTGTAATGTCTTCAGTGTCAACTGGGGAGTCCTGCCAATCTAGCCACCTCCTTCCATCTGATTGGCTGTCGGCATGGCCCTTCCTTCTGATAGGGCAGGCCAACTGACCCCTGGCTCCTCTTGACTGGGCATCCACGTCCTGGCATCCGTGTCCATTCTGCCCCTGAGAAAGTACGGTTCACAGACGCATTCAGTAATGTCCCGGGCTGTGAACTGCGAAGCAGCATGTGACCGAGAGGACCACACCCAAAACCGCTCAGTGCCTTTCTGTTTGGGACGGGCCGAGGGGTTACCTTCTCCCAACGGCTCTTGCACAGATCAACACTGTCCCTGCGGCTCCTCTGGCTGGACTTCGGTCGGGCTCCTGCAAGGGAGAAACGGGCAGAAGAAGAATAAGAGAAAGTAGAAGAAGAACAACAATAACAACAACAACAACAACAGGTAAGAAGGTAAGGTAAGAAGAAGCAACAATTCAGGCAGCCTGTTTTAATACATTTCATAAAAAAAGGAGACAGGAGTTTTCTTCCATATGGGTGGGATAACTTTCTTAGAAAGTGCTTTGATACTAAAAAAAAAAACATTTGCCATTCAAAAACCACTTGCAATTCAAAAACCGCAACAAAAAAATGACACAACAATTACATATGTTAAGGCACAGAATAAAAGACACTAGTTCATGATAAAAAGCCAGCTTGCGCATTTGATTTACTCTTTAGCCAGGTTGACGAGCAGAAGCGTACGTTAAAATGTTTTCCCCACCAAGCCGGAGAGCTCACACATGACCACGCTTTCACTGAACACATCGTACCATTTCATACTGTACTGCGATTGTATTCTCAACACTTTGCTTATGGGGAATTTATATATATATATATATATATATATATATATATATATATATATATATGTTTTTTGAGAACATGGTTGTGAGGGTCAGAGGGCATTCATGGTGATGACCAGCTGTTATGCCCCAGGGTAAACCCACAGGGAAACTGAATAGTATACAGGGTTGCCGCACATTAAATAATAGCCCACTGATAAACTAGAAAGGTCATCCTGCATGCTGTGAACAGACAACGACCTCAACCAACAACTGACCTTTCACACATGCACACACACACATGTACACACACACAAACACTCTCACACACATACACTCACACCCACACACACAAACACAGACACACACACTCTCTCTCATTCACACACACACACACAATCGCACACATACACACACACTCCCTCTCTCACACATACCCACACACACACACACACACTCTCTCTCTCTCACACACACACACTCTCTCTCACTCACACACACACACACACACACACACACACACACACACACACACACACACACACACACACACACCCAGCTCTGCAGGAGTCCTGCTCTCATCATGTGTTCATGACCACACTGAGCAGGGCGATGACGCCCGGGGCCTATAAATAAAGACACATTCACAGGTCCGGCTGCGCACTGCATTATGGGAAAGGGGTTCCAGCTGAGGGTGAACAGCTATGCAGAAGATGACAAACGCTCCCTTGTGCAAGACAAAGACAGCGTGGTGGCTTCAGCGTAGGTTCTGTTTAAGTCTTAAAGCCTTAGGACACGCGTAGCTTAAATAATGTGAATTGCCTGGGGCTGAAGTTTATAATGAATAAGCTTATGAGTCCTACTGTGCTCATTGTCTTAATCCTTTATCTGATGCTACTCAATTTTTAATTGAACTCAATCGCATTGGGTTTATCCTGTCTGTCTATATTGTGGGTAGGGATGGACAAAAATATGGTGGAGGGGGGGTCTGTATTGCACTTCAGGGCTCACTCACACACACTGGTGATCCTCAGCAGTGTTCCGGGTCACATGTCCCTTCTGGGGACACCCCTCCACCAAAATCCATGTGGGCGAAAGGCGAAGACCTGCGTTTGTTCATTTGTACAAAACTCGCTCTCTCAAAAAGAAAACAATGGTGAAGACCGGAATTACTACATCTCCCAGCATCCAGCTGTTCTGTCCCTCCCGGGGGTGTCACCCGGCGTGCGACAATTACATTATTCGCTTCGGAAGCACTCTCACCCAGAGCAACGTCATTTTTAAATACATTTTATCCACTAAACCAGCCGAGGATTAGTTCAGGCAAATTGTGCCAAATGAGCGGTTCAAAGTCACAGCTGTGACAGCCCACCTGGGATGTGAACCTGGGGGTTCTGCTGATTGGTGTTTCTAACGGGGTGAGCCCGAGGGTCTTCAGGTCAGGTGGCCAGTCTCGCCGACACTGCTGGTGGAGACTTCCGTAACACCCCTTTGACTTTCGGGCGCGAGCCCCTGCACAGAAAGGAACTTTGGTCCTACCCCGTCGCCGCCGGCTGTGATTGGTTCCACGGCGCGTACTGACCTTGCACTTCGAACTCCGACCCGCAGGGTGAGAGGTCGCCCTCGGCCGCCCCCAGCGACTCCATCAGCCGCTTCACGTTCACGCGGGCGGTCAGCTCGCCGCTTCGGTCCCCGATCTGGGGGGGGGGGGGAGAGCCGTCGCCCCGTGAGCGCTTTTCAGGGGTCTACGCTGGGCTTTGGTTCCAGCCGATTGGCTTTGTGCAGTTTACCGTGAGTGTGGTGAGTTTGCAGTCGTGTGCAAGAGAACGGACAGGGTGTGGCAGGGGGGAGGGCAAGACAGGGCAGGGCAGGGCAGGGTGTGGCTGGGCGGGGCAGGTCGAGACAGGGTGTGGTAGGGGGCCAGGGCAAGACACGGCAGGGCAGGGCAGGTCCAGACAGGGCTGGGCAAGGTACAGCAGGGGGGCAGGGCAGGGTGTGGCAAGCAGGAGGGCAAGACAGGGCAGGGCGGGGCAGGTCCAGACAGGGCTGGGCAGGGTGTGGCAGAGGGGCAGGGCAGGGTGTGGTAGGGGGGATGGAAAGACGGGGTGGGGCATGGAACGGTTTTGTGGGGGACGCTCAGAGTTTGGGGGCTCTCGCTCTTACCTCTCGGGAAATGTCCAGGTGTTTTCGGGTGTAGTGCAGCGCCTGCCTGTGGTTCCCCAGAGACATGTAAGCATTTCCCAGGCTCCAGCAAGCACGGCCTTCCCCAATCCTGCCAACACCAACGATCACACAACATATCACTCTCCTCTACTGGAGTCCAACGAGCACACAAAATATCACTCTCCTCTACTAGAGTCCAATGATCACACAACATATCACTCTCCCCTACTAGAGTCCAACACCAACGAGCACACAACATATCACTCTCCTCTACTAGAGTCCAACGATCACACAACATATCACTCTCCTCTACTAGAGTCCAACACCAACGAGCACACAACATATCACTCTCAAAACACACACACACACACACAAACACATGTACCACACACACAAACATACATACACACAAACACACACACACACACATACACACGTACACACACACACACACACACACACGCACACACACGCACACACACACGCACACACACACACCCACACACACACACAGACATACACACACCTGTCTCTGAGCTCCTGGGCTATGTGCAGGTGTTTGAGGTGGTGGTCCACGGCGCGGTCGTGCTGCTGTAGGAGGGTGTAGGTGTTCCCCAGGCTGTAGCAGGCCTGAGCCTCCATCGCTCGGTCCTTCAGCTGGTGGGACAGCTGCAGCGTTTTTCTGCACGCAGGAAGAAGGATACAGACAGAGACCAGGAGAAAAACAGAAAGAAAGAAAGAAAGAGAGAAAGAAAGAAAAAAAAAGAGCAAGGTGCATTGTGGGAATTGCCAGCAGCCATACCACCACGCACTCTGCTCCTGCCGACTGGCTGAAGCTAAGCAAGTGTGGGCTTGGTTAGTACTTGGATGGGAGACCACCAGAGAATACTGAGTTGCTGCTGAAAGTGGTTTTGGTGGGCCAGCAGGGGGCAATCTTCCCTCTGGTCAAATAAACCCCAATGCCCCAGTGCAGTGACGGGGACACTGTGCTGTAGGAGATGCCGTCTTTCAGATGAGACGTTAAACCGAGGTCCTGACTCACTGTGGTCATTGAAAATCCCATGACACTATTCGCAAAGAGTAGGGGGTTCCCCAGTGTCCTGGCTAAAATCCCAGATCTGGCTCTCGCAAAACTTGCCACCCAATCATCCCCTGATTTAATTGGCTAAATAATGTTCTCTCCCTCCAGTGGAGCTGCTCAGGGGCCAACAATAGAGGATTGTGGTTGTCTTGGGCAGCTCCCGGGTGTGAATGTGTATGAATGTGAAGCAGGGCGTTCCTGCAAAACAGCATCTGTGCTCAGTGAACCTACCCTGGGTAAATAAAGGCTAAATAAATAAAAAAATAAAAAATTGGGAAAGGGTTCCTCATTCACATTTGTAAATAACTCTGAAAGCAAATGTATCCCTTGGATGAATCTCATTACTAAAATTGGAATTGCAGCATAAATTGCAGTGCTAAGATCACATTTGCAATTGAAAGGAAAGAGATTAAGCTATTAAACATTCTTTTGAGAAAGCAAGACCTCATTATGGAGCATTAGAGTCTTTTAGCTTGCCTAATTTACATACCTGTAATATTCAGTAGCGGTCTTGAACTGCCCCAGGAATATGAGGGCGTTGCCTAGGTTACTGTATGCTCTGCGTTCCGCTGCTTTGTCACCAAATTCTTTGGCTATGGCAAGTCTCTGGAAATGGTAAAGATACATAGCTCTGCTATCCTCTCACCAATGTCCTTACAAGTACATTCGATGTCCTCTTTAATCCCCATAGAAACATTCATACATTCATTTTAATACATAAAACAATCATAATTCACAAACTGACATATGAATGGAAATGAAACAGTAGATAAACTGCTGTTTAAATCATAACATATCAACAATTAGCGTAGCGTAGCTTTACCGGTTATCTGAGTAACATGTACATTATGCCCTATAAATTATGGAGTTTATATATGTTCATACATTACTCCCTACGGTATTGGCCATGAGTGATCCTGACATTATTATAAGGCAATACTGGCTTTAAAGTGAGCATTTGTGAAAGAAAATAGGCTGACTTCTGGGTCATTGCAATTCAATGCTTCTCCCACCAGAGGGAGCCATACCTCCTGGTGGAACTTGATGGCCTCAATGAAGTTTCCCAGCAGGTAGTGGGCGTTCCCCAGGTTCCCGTAGGCCCTCCCCTGAGCGGCCCGGTCGCCCAGCTCCTTGACCAATGACAGGTTCATCCTGCGGGGCGCAGAGAGAGAGGAAGAGGCGTTACGTATGTATCCCTGCATCCTAAATCAGACCCTTATAAAAGCAGGGTCTGGGAGATCCTTCCGTCTGTCCACACAAACCCTTGGGCTTAAAGCTACATCAGCGTCAGGCGAATAATTCCTGGACTTGGGAATACGGGACAGTCAGAGGGAATATTTACACCGGGACTTTCTAATGTCTCTTTCACTCCTTTCACATCATATGGCAGCTGACA
The DNA here is from genome assembly GCF_013347855.1 of Anguilla anguilla. Taxonomy (NCBI): domain Eukaryota; kingdom Metazoa; phylum Chordata; class Actinopteri; order Anguilliformes; family Anguillidae; genus Anguilla; species Anguilla anguilla. The sequence goes on along the minus strand of NC_049214.1, from coordinate 37,866,127 downwards.
TGCAAGTGTTTTATCACATCACAAAAAGGGAGCTTCACTATTGTTCCACATTAAACACCAGTGATTGATAATAATGTATAAACACCCCATTATTTAAAATAAGGTACCATTTATGCTACCCAAAAACCTACCATTTTACCCTCTCATGTGTGGTGTGTACATTGTAGAAACTGTTTTGAATACATTTAAAAATATATCTTTTCAAGTTTTGTTTATACACACATTTTTTAAATAGTGCATTTCACTCAGCAATCATGAAAGATTGTTTCTTATAATAATGTGATTTGTTACAGGCATGGCAGGTTTTCAGTAAACAAATGGGTGGGTAAACTGCTTTAATTAACCATAACAGAACAGAACATAATGACGAGAACAGGCCATTCAGCCCAACAATGCTCGCCATTTTCCTGAGTAAATTAGTGCTCTGATTACCTACAGACTAGATACTTTCTAACACCGTATCAAGCCTAGTCTTGAAAAATCCCCAGAGCTTCTGCCTTTACTGCTAACCGTGCAAAGTAATAATTAAATTCATCTTATCTAACATTAACATAAATTTACATACATTAACGAAAAATTGCTCTGTGATTCACCTGTCAAAGAATACTTGCTAAGTTTATGAATGTTTAAAATAGGTGAGGTTTTAAGATCCCTCGCGGAAGCCTGCTCTGTGTCATCTGTCCAGAGGGGGTTTGTAGCTCTAATTTGAGATTTAAAAGAAACTTTCATCCGTTCTGACGTCTCAGTTCTTTGGCAGTATCATTAGCGGTTTGGCTTATTTAAACATGCTAAACGGGGCGGGGTCTCACGGGGCCAATCACTACAGGGCACAGCCGGGCTCATTTGGAGGAGCTCGCTACCTTAACGAAGCCAGGAGCCGTTACACTCAACCACGCGCAACGGAAAAACAACAGTTCACAGTGGATGAACATGTGACAGGCAATGAGCCAATCAGGAGGAATGACTAACACATTACATTACATCACTTAACATAAACTCGTCTCTACCAATGTAAATGAGCCTGTCGGCTAATTCCGTACAATGCATCACAGACATGCCACAAATGTTTAAAGCTGCACACTGTCCCTGATTTTATACACATTAGAGGAAGCAAAGCAGTATTTCTCCAAGGGTCTAGTATAAACCGATCGTCCACAATGAAAGAGTCAGTGGTAACCAACCCTGTTCCGGGAGATCTACTGGGCTGTAGGTTTTCACTGTTACCCTGACGAAGCACACTTCATTCACCAGCTAGGAACCTTGTTGAGCTGCCCATTAGTAGAGTCAGGTGTGCCAAATTAGGGCTGAAATGAAAACCTACAGCATGGTAGATCTCAGGGAACAGGGTTGGTTACCACTGCCTTAAACAATCTCTATTTACAGCGCCCTCATCCTGTCAGTATTGGTATTGTCCAGTGACATAAATGTCGACAATAATATTCACAGCCATAAGCCATTCAAACACACTCACACACGGACTTGATTCTGAACCCATTGACTTTTAGGGTGTGCAAACTTCCATAAGGTCAGTTGCTCATCTTTCCTGTGTGAACGAACAAGCCTGCTGCGAGCTGTTCAGTGCTTCTCGGTGTCTGTGTGCGTTGAGTTCCGTGCAGTGTGAATGCTACACGGTGTGCAGGGTTGTATGTTACGCGGTGGAAATGTCATGGGTATGTGAGCGTGTGGCATGCATGATAAATGTGAGTAAACGTTGTGAGGCTTGTATGTGTGCGTGGCATGCATGTAGGAAATATTACGGGTGCCAAGCCTTGCATGTGCGTAGCACGCATGTCCTAAATCAGTGATAACCAACCCTGTTCCTGAAGATCTACCATCCAGTAGGTTTGCATTTCAACTCTAATTTGGCACACTTGACTCTATTAATCAGTAGCTGAACAAGAGCTATTGCTGTTGAATGAGGTGCGCTTTGTTGGGGTTGGAGTGAAAACCTACAGGACGGTAGATCTCTAGCTGTTGAATGAGGTGTTCTTTGTTAGGGTTGTAGTGAAAAACTACAGGACGGTAGATCTCTAGCTGTAGAATGAGGTGTGCTTTGTTAGAGTTCGTAGTGAAAACCTACAGGACGGTAGATCTCTAGCTGTAGAATCAGGTGTGCTTCATTAGGGTTGGAGTGAATACGGACAGGACGGTATATCTCCAGGAACAGGTTTGGTTGCCACTGCTGTCAGTATTATGTGCTCTGTAAATATTATTGGGTGTGAGAAGAGCGGTGGTGCGTTGAGGGTGTTCCACGGCAGGGCAGGGCAGGGCAGGGCAGGGCAGGGAGGGCAGGGCATGCTGGGAAGGGGCACTCACTCGTAGAAGGCGGTGGCTCTCTTCAGGGTGTCCCTGACGTCGGGCGGCAGGTCACCCGGGTCGTGGGCACAGCCCCACGCCTGCTGTTTGCCCCGGGCGTGGAACACATTACCCAGGTTATACAGCGCCCTGGCCTCTGCCACCTGGATATATACACACACACACACACACACACGCAAACACGTACGCACACACACACACACACACACACACGCAAACACACACACGCACACATACACACACACACGCACACACACACACATAGACACACGCACACACACACACACGCAAACACGTACACACCCACACACACATGCATGCACACACAAGCACACAAACAAACACACACATACATACATGAACACACACACACACATATATACACACACACACACACACACACATACACACACACACACACACACACACACACGCAAACACACACACACACACACACTCACACACACACATACACATACACACACATACACACACACACAAACACATGCACACAAACACACAAGAATTAAACACACACTGGAGCCGTTTCCTGTATTTCTTGTGTGAGAGTAAACATCTATTAAATATACATTGTTTTTCATTAATATTTCATCGTTTTTATTATTCCATATTCACCTTGTCCCCCTGCTCTTGAGAGATGTCCAGGTGTCGCTGACAGCACACCACCGCTTCATCGAAGCGCCCCAGGATCTTCAGGGTGTTCCCCAAGTTTCCGCTGGCTTTTCCCTCCCCAGTCCTGTCCCCTATCGTCCTGGAAACAACCAGACCGTGAGCCTCCATTTCCTCCCAATCTCAATGTTAGCTTTCAAATGCTCGCTGGGTAAAACTGCCTCCAGTAAACTGCCACAAAATACAAAGACTCTGTAACAAAATAAAAGTGAATTAGTGAGATATATTTCACTCCTATATCGCTATGTTTCACACATGTATTTGTTTAAACATTACTCTCTTATGAAAAGCAAGACTTTCTGTTCTGTTAACACTGCCAGCCACAGTTTCTGCGGAAGATGTTCAGCAGCAGTATGACTTAGGCCCTTTCTAACAAGTGACAATGGCAGGAGATTTACGACTGCCTCAGTTGGCGGTACTGTCTCCAAGGACGACAGTGATAACTGTCCCCACCATCCCTCTGACAAAACTCCGGAACTTCATCTTCCATCATGCGGATCACCTGAGATTTCAGACCAGACTGGAAAGGGTCAGAGTAGCTGTAACTAACTGGGACACATCATCCAGACTGACTTCTCGACTCAACCAATGTCTAACTGTGGGCTTTTTTTTTTTTACTGTGTGACTTTTTTTTCTTTTAGAAATTTGCAAGAGACACAAAGGATTATAAGCAAGAAAACGTTTATTTCTGGAGGAAAGCAACACGAGATCCAGTTCAACAATTACAAGATGGCCAAAGAATAGAATGCCATCAAGGTCTCCTTCCGGGATGGCCCTCTTCTTCTTCTTTCGATTCCGACTCCAGCAACCAATCAAGGCGCGGTGCGTCTTTTTTAGGGAACTCCACGCGACGTACCCACCGCCCCACAAACGATGCAGAAGAGGGATACGAAAGAGGGCGAGAGTACAACACCAGGAGCAAAGTACGGTAATTAACTTTTCTACCGAACCTTTGACTGAAACGTGCATGCACTTCTGCCCTTAGTAAAGGGCTATCCTTTGCGCCTTCTACATCTACCAATGACTTTGAGACGATTATAGACCTTCAAAAATTCTTTCGGACATTAAGACTAAGAGAACTCTTCCATTCCAATGAAACTGGGTCACTAGAAATTGTACGTGACATTGCGAATGTTAATGAAAATGAGAATGGTCACGTGGCCCCACCCATTAATAACTCTGTGAGAAGACCTATTACACCATTTAGAAAGAAGTCTACACACATTCCCCCTAAGAATAGGAATGCTTCCCTGGACACATATTGTCGTTTGGTTGAAAAAAATAAGAGGGAATACAAGGTGTATAATAATATGTCCAAAATTGAAAGGGAGGCCCTTGCTGAACTATGTAATGACAATACAGCCCTGCAGACAAGGGTGGGGCTATTGTTATTCAGAATCTCTCTGATTATGATTATGAAATCAGGAGACAATTAAATGATAACACTTTTTTATCAAAAACCTCCTTCTGACCCTACCAGTAAATGTAGGGCTGTTGTCCATGAGAAACTGAAAGGTTGGTTAGACAATGGTGAACTGAGTAAAAATGAATATGAATTCATGAAAAATGATTTTCCTGTTATTCAGGTCATTTATACTCTCCCTAAGGTTCACAAATCTCGGACTACCCCTCTTTTGGGGAGACCTATTGTCAGCAGCATCGGATCACTGACTACCAATGTCTCTACTTTTGTTGACCATTGTCTAAAACCATGGGCGAGCTCTCTTCCTTCATATACCAGATATTCCATTGATTTTATCAGTAAACTAAAGGCCATTGACTTACCCACCATAGAATCTCTTCTGGTCACGTTGGATGTTGCCAGCCTTTACACCAATATCCCACACAGTGGTGGTATAGAGGCTGTTAGCTTTTTTCTGAGTCAAAGAACTCCCACTATGAAACCCAGTATTACATGTATCACCGATCTTACTGAACTTGTACTGCCTACTAATTACTTTCTGTTTAAGAATGAGTATTTTTTACAAATGAAGGGCACAGCTATGGGTAGCACCATGGCCCCCAATTATGCCAATCTCTACATTCTTTCTTTGAGAATCGTTTTGTTTTGAATCCGCATGTCAACCCGTATTTCTCTAATATCCTTACATATCAACGCTATATTGATGACCTTTTCTTTATTTGGACAGGCACTGCAGAGACCCTTGGAGAATTTCACCAATATTTGAACTCTGCTAGTGAACGTTTAAGTTTTACTCTTGAATCTAACCATACACGCATTCGTTTTTTAGATGTTCTGGTTATCGAAGAAGGCAATACTGTACATACCGATCTATTCCGTAAACCCACTGATAGGAATACTTTACTCCGAGGAGATAGATTCCATCCCACACATCTCATCAAGAGGCTCCCTATTAGTCAATTTCATCATGCTAGGAGGATTTGAAGCTCAGACACTCTTTACAACATACAAGCTGCGGACTTGACCAATAGATTTTGTGACAGGGGATGCAAAAAAGAATGGATTGATGTGGCTGCTGATCGCATCAGCACCACTTCACAGGATGAATGCCTACAACCCAAAGCCAAAACTAAAAAGGCCAACTCCCCCTTCTGCGTCACCAAGTACTCACCCATGGGGTTTGAGTTTAAAAGGATAATCCGCAAGCACTGGCATATAGTCGAGTCTGACCCCAAATTAAAAACCATCTTTAAAGAACCCCCTACCTTAATTTTTAAGCGCCCTCCAAACCTAAGGGATCACTTGGTGAGGTCACACATACCTGAGAGCAGACACACTTTCTTAAATGACATCCCTGATGGAAATGACAAATGTGGTAGCTGTGCTCAGTGTGGTTATACCAATAAGTGCAAAACATACACGCATCCCCACAGCGGCAAGCAGCCCAAAATACGGGGTGTTATCACCTGCAATACCCCCTTTATCGTCTACCTGATTAAGTGCCCATGTGGTCTGGGGTAAGTGGGGAGATCTCGTAGACCCCTACGCACTCGCATCAGCGAACACCGCAGTGACATCAGCCGTGGGGATGAGCGAAACCCTGTGGCAGCGCATTTTTAAAAAAGCTAGTCACAACATCAGTGCCCTTAGATATGTTAGCATTGAAAAAGTGGAGAAGCCCCCTAGTGGTGGCAACCATGAACGTTCGCTTCTGCAGCGTGAGACATACCACATGTATGCTCTCAACACAACGGCTCCTTTTGGTTTAAATGAAGAATCTGATATCAAACCTTTCTTATAATTCTTTTTCTACCACAGTGTGTTCTTGTGATCTGTACTATGTACCATATTTACCTGCATGTTTCCTGGTTATTTTTTAAATTACACTTGTACTTCTGGACATGTGAGTTCGGTAAGGTGAGTACTGCCGCATAGGGCTCTGTAAAGTGACAATATTTGATGTGCAATCTACTCTACACACACCTATCAATTACATACTTTTTCATAAAATGTATATAGGATGAATGAATATTCATCTCTGTAGTATGTACTTATGTATTATGGTTGCAGATGGTGTTCCTGTTGGAGTATTATGAATATTATGATTTCTAATTAGAATGTCAACGTCACTTTTTAATTGTTCAGCTGACATTTATTCTCTTTTGACTATAGCCCTGTTGTGGACCTGCCCACATCCTGGTCTGTATATATCTCAACCCAGTCACATGTTCTGGTCGATGTACCTGACGAAGACCTTTGAGGCCGAAACGTTGTACCAATAAATTACTTTGGGAGCAGAAAAAACAGTGTGCAGATATACTCTCTCTTCTATACTAACTGTTTTTTTTATCCTGCACCTGTTGTAACATTTTGTATGTGCGTGCATTCCCCCGAACTACTTTTTTTTTTTTTAACCCTCTCTGCTTTACTTTATTTTTTATTTTTGCTTTTTTCAGGCAAGTCCTAAGCTGAGAGGGTTACAAACAAAGAAGGAATCACAGCTCAGAAGGTGGTAGGGCTGTCACGGTTTCTGTGCAGGTAGATCATTTTTCTGTGCCTGCACCGGCTCAGTGGTTAGCATTCCGATTAGCCACTCGGCTAATCGTTATTTTGGTGTGTGGGGACGATTAGTTCGAGCTTGCAGATTAGCCACTCGGCTAATCGTTATTTTTGGTTCCTGTGGGAGGATTGTTCCTGCTTGAACATTCCATGCATTCCTGCAGGGTTGCCTCTGATCTGTTTCACCTGTGGGTTGCTCACATCTTCCGCTGATTACCAGCCACACCTGTGGCTGGGTATTTAAAGCGTCAGTAGGCAGTGGAACGGTGCTTGAGTGTAAGGTGTTTTGCTCTAGCCAGTTCCCTGTTGTATTTCTGAGCAAGGTGTAAGGAATTTAAGAACAAAGAAATTTAAGAAGAATTCTGACTTCAGTTTGTTTGTTTTTTTTGGGAAAAAGGTATTAGGACGGTATAGGTCCAGATTCTGAGGCCGGCGGTTTTAAGGGGTTATTGTGTCACCGTTGAGGCACAAACCTTTCTACCCTTTACTAACCAGTTTTCCCCCCTGGTTTTAGTTGGCCTCAGAACATTTTCTGTTTGTTTTTGAAAAGACGTTTTCTTTTTCTCAGCTTCGGTTCGAAGTTGTTTATTTTTCATTTCTCATTTCCCTGCTCCTTTATTTTCCTTATATACTCCTTCTTCCTCAGTTACCCGTTTAGGGGTTTATTATTCATTATTTGGGATACATCCCCTAGGAGTATAGCACCCCCTTATTTCGTCTCTCACGAGACTCAGTGGTTACTGGAGTGCCCTTTGGTAACTTATAGATCCCCTGTTTGGTCGCGTCTGGTCTTCACCCTTCCCAGGGGGATCGAACCCGTGTCCAGACCGGGACTGTTCTATACATATCACCAGGAAGAAACTTGTGTGTCCAAACTATGTGTACCTGTGTGGTTCTGTTAAATAGACCTACCCTCCTGAGACCCAGCAGATAAAGTGTAATGTATTTAAAATTCTGACAATTTTCAATTGGTTAAAAATTGTTCTCTCCCCTTCCACCTTGGCTAATGTGTGGTGAGCGTTCTGGCGCAAAATGGCTGCCGTGCATCACCCAGGTGGGTGCTACACACTGGTGGTGGGTGAGGTGAGTTCCCACTCATCACTCTAAAGCACACTGAGCATCTGGAAAAGTGCTGTATAAATGCAATGGTTCATTCATTCATTCATTCATTCATCCATTCACATAAGTGTCTTGGATAACAAAAACATGCTGCAGTGAAAATCTTTTCAAAACTATCATTCATTTTATTTTTACTGGATGGCCTCAATAGTGTAGGCTTCAGCACAGAAGAATAGATGGTTCATCAGACTAAGACCAGAGATTAAGGTCCCCTACAAGGCCTCAGGAGGATATGCCTGTTGAATGCTCCAGTCTCCAGTCCAACCTCACTCTTTGGAGATGTTGCCTGGATACGGAAAGCCTAGACTGTGATTTAGGTCGATTCTGTGTACCTGGCCAGGGTTAGGTCGTGACGGTGGTACTCCAGGGCCTTGGCGTACTCCTTGAGGTAGAAGTAGGCATTGCCCAGCTGGCTGTAGATGGCGCTGAGGGTCTTCAGGTCCTCCGTGCCCACCCGGACGGCCGCCTCGAAGAACGCCGTCCCGCCTTTGAAGTCCCCGGCCTTGCAGAGTCGTTCCCCCTCTAGGGCGAGCTCCAGGCAGGACGCCTCTATCCTGGGAGCAGAGCGGCAGCCACAGCCTCAGAATCGCATTAGCCTAGCATTGCTAACATTAATATCAGTCATTACCCTAGCATCAGCCTAGCATTGCCATAATGATGCCTTTACCCTAGCATTAGCCTAGCATTGCTATACCAATGCCTTTACCCTAGCATCAGCCTAGCATTGCTATAGCAACACCTGTAACCTAGCATCAGCCTAGCATTGCTATAGCAACACCTGTAACCTAGCATCAGCCTAGCATTGCTACAGCAGTGTCTTTACCCTAGCATCAGCCTAGCATTGCTATAGCAGTGTCTTTACCCTAGAATCAGCCTAGCATTGCTATAGCAGTGTCTTTACCCTAGCATCAGCCTAGCATTGCTAGTATTATCACAATACATTCCCTTCACATTACAATAGCAGCAGCCTAGCGTTGCTAACATTAATATTACAATAAACGCTTAGCATTGCTATAGCAGTATCTTTACCAGCAGGTTATCCGCAAAATTTAAACTCAGTCCCCAAACCCTGCCACACACTCAGATTTGGCTATTCTAGACTCCTCAACATGCCCACAACATGGCTGCTTGCTCTTGGGGCCTGAGCACCTGGAATGCACCACCAGATCATATAAGGCAGTTTGATTCCATTGAGACTTTCATGTCAGCTTTTAAAACCTCTATTTTTTTTTTTTTTTTTTTACTGTCTGGCTTTTCTAGAACCTGGCCTTTTTCTTTTACTATATTTTGCAGTGTTGTGTCTGTCCTGGTTGTTTTTATTTTGTGAATATTGTCTGCTCCAATTGTATTTACTGCTTCCCTGCATGTAAATGTGACTCTTTTGTCTCGCTCACTGTGAAGAGATTGATACGCTATGAGAACTGCTCTGTAAACAAAATGTATTGATGATTATTATTACCAGAGTATCACCATAGCTGCTAGTATTGCAGTCTTTCAATCAGCAACCAATTAAGACCTTGGGAACAAGGACTGCAGACTCTTTAGCCAATCAGTGACCTAAATTAAGCTCTTCGGTGCAGGAACACGTTGATAAGCAGACACAGCGGCCCTCCAGGTTTTGAGATTGATGCTGTAGACCCGTAACACAGGCCTAGCCCACGGGCAGGAGGAAGGGCCGTGATGCCTCCGGTCCGCATGTGAAAGTTCACTGAGCGGACCGTGACGCTCCACTTCCTCAGCAGAAGGCACGCCACGGAGTTGCCACGGTATCCGTACTCCCGAAAGCAGGAGGCGTGGTCAGGCTGGCGCGTGACTGCTCATTAAATATCTGCCCCCCACCCCCCACCCCCCCCTTAGTTTGAATGTTTTGACGATGTCACACTGTCGGGTTAAGAAACCAGGCAAAGCCTGAAACTGATGCGGAATATAATTATCTGCATCAGAAAGCTCACTTCTGCCTAACCTACAATTTTGTAGCACATAAAACCCCTCCCAGACACAGAGTGGCAAACACGCCGGCAACACCAGCATTTAAACACTTAAGTGACAAGCCTTTCTCCGTCAGTTTATTTTTGCCCCCTCATTCGAAGTTCCAAAGCAGTTCAGCTGACGACGGCTGATGATCCGAAAGGCATTGATAATCAGTTTAAATATTTCTCCCCCTGTCTACCCTGTTAAACCGTCCATGGAATTCTTTTTTTTTTTTCCTTCTTCCACGCCCCCCAGCCACAGATCACAGCACCAGAAAAACAACGCCTTCGCTCTCCGCTCCCTCTCCTTTCACTTTGAGATCCTCAACACTGCGGTCTGGTCAGGCTGGCTTTAGCCCCGATAGACCACCATTGAGCCTGAATTATGCATTTTTTTACTAATCTCCTAGCCTCTAGCAGCACGGTGCCCAGCAATTTCAGCACTTGAGCCGTTTGCAAAGGCCTTGCCGGACCGTCAGAAACCGGCTGTGTTGTCGATAAAACGCTCAAGTCTGAAGAACGTGACTGCATCGCCTAATCCAGAATTACAAGGGCAGTTAAACTTGATGAGACCGCACTGAAAACGCATCGTGCCCCATGTGACCTGTGTTAAAAAGACACTGAAGTGGCAGGCGGCTGTTCGGGTGTGTGGGAAGCATGCCTATCCCACACGAAACACACACACACGCAACACACACGTCATCATCGACCCACAGCTGGAACAATGCAGGGGCGCAATTCTCTGAGCGAAATCAGCGAAGAAGCAAGAGCACGTCGCATGAGCAGTGTAAGTGCATCGATACGGCGACAAACTGTCAAAAATTAAGGGAGTAGGCTGAGAATGCTCCTCAGTTGACATAAGGCAGCAGTGTAGTATAATGGCTAAGGAGTTGATCTTGTAACCTAAAGGTCGCAGGCTCGATTCCCCGGTAGGACACTGCCGTTGTACCCTTGAGCAAGGTACTTAACCTGCATTGCTCCAGTATATGTCCAGCTGTATAACAGTGTAAGTCGCTCTGGATAAGAGCGTCTGCTAAATGCCTGTAAACTATAAAAATAATGCCTCGGGACTGCAACGTGTAGCTGTCATTTCGAAAGGGAAAACAAAGGAAACCGAGGCAGGAAGCAGTCCCACGCGACTGGATCAAGTGACAGCTACAAGCCTCAACAATGAGCCTTTTGAACAGGAACAGCCTGTCCTTTATCCTGCTGTACATTGCCCGCGCGTGAATTCTGTGGGCTCGTAAGGGCCGTAAGCGCACGGGGGTTTAGCATGCGATACGCGGCTCTAGCGGCAGCCATCGAGGAGACCGCCGACCCGCATGCGTGTCTCCAGGTCGCTGCCGATCCCAACCCCGCTCTTTCGCCGACGACAACACAGGCGGGAAAATTTGGCTTCTCCCGCGATCGGCGACCCGTCGGTCCTTCGCTGAGCGGCTTTGAAGCATTTCCTGTGGCTAGATATTTACCGCCGGGCCCCCCCACCCCCTTTCTTAATGGATGGTGTTGGGATTGACCCAGGGAAGATGGAGTTGGGATTGACCCAGGGAGGATGGAGTTGGGATTGACCCAGGGAGGATGGAGTTGGGATTGACCCAGGGAAAATGGAGTTGGGATTGACCCAGGGAGGATGGAGTTGGGTATTTGCGGGCTGTCATGTTTTATTGAGTACAGCAGAGAGACTTTAAACATTCAGGTCTGGGAGTTGTCGCGAGGGAGATGCTGTGGATAGCCGCCTGGATGCTGGCCGATTCGATGATAGCTTTCTTCATGGAAACGCATTATTCTGGAGTTTCTCTGATAAACCACAGAGTAGGCTACACCACATTACGGAGAGCTCTGGTCAGAGCAAATCCCCAACAACAGCGATGCATAGTAGGTTAAAAACGTCTTACAGTATTTGGGAACACAAGTAGGCCTTTTAAACAAGCAATTTCCTTACCGTTTCTCCATGCTGCAGTACTGCATAGTAGGGCCTACTTATTGCTAGTAAATTAACTAAGTCCATTTTGATATTGAAAATAGAATCTCACATTATTTGTTTCACAACTCAATGAAAGCCATAAAAATCCAAAGTTTCAGTGATTAGAAATGTAGCACCGGACCTGTTGTGGGGTTTTGAGGGACATTTGCAGTTCCTACTAGTACCCCCTTGGCTCAGAGCCCAGTTAATTGTGGACAGGTCTGGGCCTGATTGGATGAGAACTCTGCCAATAGAACGACCATCTGCAAATGAATGTTCTAAGCACCAAATAAAAATGGATAAAATGCCAATGATAAGCAACATGCATGACGTGCAAGAGGACGAAGCTCATTTGATTTAATGATAACAGCCAATTACTTACTGTATCGCTTCTCACAATAAACTGTTAGCAGTGGCCTCAAGCCTGTTTTGCAAATTGCAAACTAAATTATATGCTGCATGTATTTTGGAAGAAAACATTTTTTTAAACAAAACTCTGACTTTATGTATTAGGTCTGATATCTGTGGTAGCCCACAGAGTGCATTTGGGCTCTGTATGGTTTGAGATTACGCCAATGGGCAGCCTAATCTGTCATTACAGGAAAAATGAGCCCGGGAACCAATAAGATCAGAGAGTTGAAGGCTACTTGGCTAAGACTAGCATCCTAACCTCCACAACAAAGAGACCATTGGAACAGTCTGAATAAAAAGAATAGCAAAGGAACCACAAGCCTCCAGAAAGTAATAAACAGAATCCTTTTCATTCTCATCAGCTCTATTTTTAATATGTGTATTTGAGCCAATTGCAGTCACACAATTGGCTCGAGTGGTGGCCAGGGAATGGGAGAGTTTTGGTTGGCCGGGATGACGGCGCCTCATCGCCCACCAGTGACCCCCGCTGGCCAATCAGGCACTTGCGGTCCACTAACCGAGCCACGCATGGAGTGTCTCCTTCCAGCTCCTGTCTGTGTGAGCGTGACTTGCACAGAAATGTGGTAAGAAGGGACACCACCATTTTACACCAGCATCTGCCAGTCTGTATCACTCTGGTGTTTGGCCTTTGTGATGCAGTGATGGGGGCAGCCACTGAACGCCTGGTGAATAGGCAAAATCAGTCAAAAAAGATCTTGCTTACCACCGTTCGTATGCATCCAAGAGCTTAAAACTAACGGAAATACATCAGGAAAGAAGAGATGAGAAAATGGCTGACCAAAAAAAGAAAAGCTTCCATGGGCCAACGGAGGGCAAAAAGCCCAATGTCTGCCTGCAGAGAGCAAAAACACCCACGGACACTAAGCAAACTGCTCCCTTTGTGCTAAAAATCCTGCAACACAACATCTAGGGTACAGCGACCATTTCCCGGAAAAATATGTATTTCTTATTATTGTAATGATCACTGAGATCAAGTGTTATTAGATTTTGTGGAATCATCTCTAGGGGTTAAAGTATAATTAGTATAATGCACAATAATAATTCATAATGCTGTGCTGTCCTGAATTCTACAGACTGTGCATGTGAATGAGTGCTACAATAAAAGCATAGTTAAAACAGGCAAAGGCCAGTATGGAATGCATTTGAGGTGAAGCAGCCCCTGTAAAAAAAAGTGCCCTTATTTCCTGGTATAACCATTGGTCTGCATGTGTTAGCTGGCTCCTGGATGCAACATGCATGTTAGCATCCATCTTCCCAGTGCAAGTGATGTTACAGCGATGAGATGGGCCTCCAGTTATGACTGGCCAACCCAAGTTGCAGATTAAAATAATAACACTGTTCTCAAAAAGCCCAAAAGAGTTGTGATTTTGCAATCATGGATTAAATATGGATTAAATGTCTAAGCATAGATCAATGAACAACAACCAGCACTGTACAGAGGTCCCACAAATTCTAGGATTTAATCTTCTTGCTCTAATGGAATTCAAAGCAAGAGGGAAACCAGGGAGTAGTTTCCCCCTTCATTACATTACATTACATTCATTTAGCAGACGCTTTTATCCAAAGCGACGTACAAAAAAGTGCATTTTCATGATCATTAACAAACTTTTACGACCTGTCACAGCCACCATAACTAGTTTCCTCGAATTATACAATAACTTCCTTGATCCTTTTTCCTGAACAAACAGAATGACATCCTTTCCCCTCCTAGCTGTACACCTGTTGACCTTCTCTGTCTCTTGTCTCTGGAGACCAGATTGGCTAACTTTAATTTGGCATGGTTTTCTGCAGCTGACATAGATAATGTCGCTGAGTTTGTTGCCAAAACCGGCCTCAGATTCTCTCCTTGACCTGTTTCCCTTCCCACGTGCCAAGACCTGCTTTCTGGCTCTTGGAAAATTTATGACAGATTATTAACTCCACTGTTCTTAATGGACTTGTCGTGTCAGAGCTGAAAATTGCAAGCCAGTGTTTAAAAGGCCAGTGTGTGTCCTCAGTCAAAATCACACTTTTGCTTGCCCAGGTTTTACAATGTGTAACCTCTTTCAACAACAATGCAATTTCACAGTTGTTATTGTCTTGTTACATTTGATTCAATGCTGATTATTTGGCAGCTTTTGATTTTTGATTTTTACGCATCACCATATTTATGTTTTATCACGCAGGACGCTGAGAGAGGCCCGCGGACGAAGGTCCCCATGGCAGCGGTGGAAGAGGGCGCAGTGCCTGGGTTTGCTCTGTGGCTGTCGCCGTGGAGAGAGAGGCGTAATCGCCATGGCGACGTCTGCTCCACACAGCTTTGGTTACTACGGCTCAAAGTCGACTGTTTCGACACTCTGTAATTACGAGCCTGTGGCCCTGTCAGGGTAACACCGGGGGGGGGGGGGGGCTGGAGTTGAGGGGGAGTCATTATTCAAAGATCACTAGTTACTTTTTTATAGAGAACAGTAGGGTTAGACAGTCTGTCTGCTTGGATTGGTCACATGTTTTCCTTTTTTTTTCTGTCTAGACCAGAGTGCAGAAGTTGACTCCTTTCCTGAAGTGTCCCTGATGATGGGGTGTTAGGGAACTAAACTCGTAACTCTAAGGTATTGAGTTTGATTCCCAACTGGGATGGTCCCATTGTGTCCTCAAGCAAAGGTACCCAAATTACTGCAGTTAAATATCTAGCTATGAAAACGGATTTTATGTATAAAAAATGTAATGTAAGACCTGCATAAGTCAGTCTGGATATAAGAGTCTGCTAAATGGCAACATATAAGTCTCTCTTTCACTCTCAGATAAGCTGTATTACAGGAATTTAGCAGGAACTATAATCCAGAGCAACTTGTACGCCTTTTGTATTTTTACACCGTATCAATTTACAGCTGGATATATACTAAAGCAAGTACCTTGCTTAAGGGTACAAACAGCAGTGCCCTACTTTAATTGAACCTGCAACCTTTATATTACAAGGCTGGTTTCCAAACCAATACACAAATGGTCTGGTGAGGCCCCAGGAGCCTAATAATGAGTGTAGCTCTCCAGTGTGATTTGAACCAATTGCATTGTCCTTGGTTTATAGAAGTTAATGATTGACAGTACATAGCAGCTTCCGCCATCAGTAGATACACATTACATTACATTACAGACGCTTTTATCCAAAGCGACGTACAAAAAGTGCATTTCATGGTCATAGACAACTGATACACGTTCCCATCACCACCCCACAAAACCTTTAGTCATCAGTAGCCATGGCACCTCCCACTGGCCTATCAGGGCACTGTAATGTGTGCTAATCCAGACTTTAGTTAGTGCGGCGCAGGTCCGGTTGTCAGGGGAACCAGTAAGAGGTTTACAGGTCATTGGAGAGAGGAACTGTGCCTCTTCCCAGAATGGCTGCATAATTTCTCTCTATCAAACCAGTCCAGGAATATACCGTTGAAATATTTTTGGAACATCAGAAACAATGCCTGCCATGTGAAGCTAATGCAGTTGTTCAGAGAAATTTATTTTGTTTAACCAGTATTTGTTTTTTTTCAAAATGATTTGTATCACAACTATTCGTGCCTGTTTCCAGTTTTTTGAGCACCCTCCCTTCACAGGGGTAGCAGTACTGAAAATGGGTCCAGCATCAGTCCTGATCTCAGGAATGCAAAAATGCAGTATCAACAAGACAGACCTGGGTCAAATGCATATTTGTTTTGGATTCAAATACTTTTCTGTGCTCTATTAATCTTGCCTGGTGTAATTGAGTCTGCCAATATTACCAGAAGGCGGGGTTTGAGAGTATTTTTGAGAGTATTTCATTGGTTCCAATACACCAGACAAGATCAGGAAGGGGAAAAAAGTATTTGAATCCAAAACAAATACGTATTTGACCCAGGCCTGCAACAAGAAGGCACAGAGGTCCATTAATAATCAACAAGCGTTATGTTTACACTTTACACAATAATTTGTGTTGTAACTAAAGAAAGTGCCACTAGCCAACCTATCTTTACAGAGCTGTGCCTATGACAACATCCATGACAGCATAAGGGCCTGAACAATGGGCTGAGTACCAAGCCTAGGCAGTAAAGTTTGAGATCCCGACTGGATCATCCAACTCAAAATATCATTACAAGCATTGATATGTGAGCCAATATGTTCCTCTACAGGTAGAAAGGATAAGTACAGCTGTGTGTCATCAGCATTTCAGCGACAGGAGAAGCCATGGGAGGATATCGCTGAGCTAAGAGAACTGGTATATCAGGAAGACAGAAGGGGGCTGAGGATGGAGCCCTGGGGAACTCCTACGGTAAGCCCGTGGGAGAAGATCACCTGAAAGGAGTGATCAGGAAGGCATTGGGATGAGCATTTTGTGCACGCTGCCTGTCGCACCCATGTCTGCGTGGGCTGGCGAAAGGACCTGCTGGTCAGCTCTAGCAAAAAGGAGAGGGATGAAATGGGACAGAGACACAGGACAGAGACGTCGCTGCTTTCACAATCTTGAGCGCTTCCATTACAGAGCGTCTCCTCTGTTGAGTGGCTAGCCTTGATGCCAGACTGATTAAGGTGAAGGAGGTGGTTCTGACCAGCAATGCATTAGCTGAGCGGATGCTGCCCATTCAAGTGTCTAAGAGAGAGGATAAAGAGGGTTTCTCATACATCATTTATGAACTTAAACAGTCACATTTTTGCACATATGCTTACATTTATATGAAATAAGTGAATGTGTAATATGTGTTTTCTTTACATTATATTTATTTAACTGAATTGTATTAGAGCTATTTGCGACTGGTTCTTTAAGGCAGTGAATCTAATTGTCATCAGCTGAGTGAGGTTTAAGCTAAATATTGAGGCCTTTCTTTCTCAATTGTTTCACACTGAAGAAAGCTTGACCGTAAAACATCTGTGTTTAGTCCTCAATTTAAAATCATCGCCAATGCGAATTTAAGGCATCTTTTGGTGTCTGGACCCTCCTTTTTTCCATGATTATGACTTAATTTGGTGATTACACACCCAGTCAAGTCTGAGTGCAGTGTCATTGGACGTTTTAGGGTTTTAGAGAGGAAAGGAAGGAGGAATGCATTTTTAAAATATTATTATATTTATATATATATATATATATATATAACAAACAGGTTCATTCTAATGTGTATTGCATTATCATTAGGAAAACTCATTTTCACAAATTTTTTATTGTTTTTGTGTCCTTATAAATGAGTGAGCAAAAACACTCAGGAGTGCCCTGCTTGATGGCCTCTGTGTGTTTATTTGGAATTCAGGAAGTAACGTGTTTACTTGCAGTGCGGGGATGTGCTTCCTGGTTCGCCGATAACACGGATGGTGTAGCGGCACGTGCGTGTCCCTGTGTGGAATGCCTCCACACAGCCCCCCCCCCCCCCTTTCTGGAATGTTATAAACACAGCTTGTGCCACAGGCCTGGTAGCACTGCCCAATCAGAGCCAAGGAACAGCTGAGACACCGCAGTGACTGGAAAGAACTAAACGACAGCTAACTCACGGCAACCGCAGCTGTCGCTAGGATAACAGCTGGGATGGACAGCAGCTATGGCTCAGCCGGGACAGAAACTGACATATCAACTACGCATCAACAGCTTTGCTGCAGCAACAACTGGAGAAGAAAATGAACAGCTATACTATGGAAATACATGGAAGAGCAACTGAAAGGACAGCTGCACTGTGGCAACAACTTGAATGGCAATAGAAACAACAGCTACCTTATGGCAGCAATTTGAATTGCAACTGACTCAACAGCTGTGCTCTGACAACACCTGGAAAAGCAACTGAAAAACAGCATTGTCAACAACTGGAATAACAACTCATACAACACTGAAAGCCGGCAGACAGCTTTTCTCTCCAGAATCACTACCCAAGAAACTTTTTTTTAAAATTCACTGTTGATATTATTATCTGATATAATTAATGCTTTGTAAATGCTGATATAGGGGCAGCAATTTGCGGTTTAAAGCATGCAAACACACTTCTGTGTCACCTGAAGACTGTGTCACCAGTAGTACATAAGAATTCTCTGCGTAAACGCCAGCAAAAAGGGTAAGAATGTAAACAGCCACTGTTTGGCTAGACAACACTCAATCCCAGAATCCTTTGCAGTTCCACACCACCTCTGGTGTGAAGGAACTGGGGGGGAGGAGGTCGTTAACTGTGATGTCACAAGACAGCAGCTTTGATGTCACGTCTGTGGCAATGGCTGTTCTTTTCGGGTGGTTTCCCTGCCAGTCCTGTCTCACGTACAGTCACAGAGAGGGGAAACAGAAAAGGAAAAAGAAGAGGGAGAAAAGATACAGACAGGAAGTAACAGAGCATGCAGTGTCCCGACATGGGCTACTGACTTCTCGAGGTAAATGTGTCCACTCTACTATGTAACATACGTGTTTGTTTCATAAACCACAGAGCCAGTATAAAAAGCACGCGTGTTCCTCCACACAGAAGAGCAGCTGGCTAAAAAGCGCTGATGATCGTTTGATGGCATGGAATGAAAGGTTTGCACAGTCGGTCTGTACGAGAGAGTTCACTTGACCCGAATTGACCGCGGTCACAAAAGCAGCCAGGGTGAACTGCAGAAAGAGACAGGCAGGGTGGCAGGCGAAGAGAAGTAGGGGGTGAGGGGGTGGGGGCAGGGAGGATGAAGAGGAGTCCTTTAACAAAAAAGACAGCAGCCCCCGGCCAACCGCACTGATGCAAACATGAACCGCGCCTCCCCTGGGCCAGACACAGAGTTCAGCACGCTCCAGTGATGCTCTGCTCACACCCCCACCACACACACACACACACACACACACACACAACCACAACACATATATACACATACACACACACCCCCACCACACACACACAGCACACACACACATACACACACACCCCCAACACACACACACGCATACACACACACAACCACAACACATATATACACACACACACACACACATACACACACACCCATCACACACACAACCACAACACATGTACACACATACACACACACCCCCACAACACACACACACATGCACACACACACAAACAGGCAAACACGCACACCCCGATCACACACACACAGCACACACACACACAACCACAACACATATATACACATACACACATACCCCCACCACACACATACACACACACACACCCCCACCACACACACACACACACAACCACAACACATATACACAAATACACACACACCCCCACCACACACACGCGCACACACACAACCACAAAACATATACACAAATACACACACAGCACACACACACACACATACGCACACACACACACACGCACTGCTCATAAGACCACCTATTATACATCTGCCAGCTCTGGCTAATCTGTGCATTCCATGAGTCCCAGTAGCAGCAAGAGACAGAGCCCAGAGTAGAGATATTAGAGAGGAGAGATACCCCAGAGTGGAGATATCCCAGGGTGGAGATATCCCAGTGAGGCGGAGAGAGGGAAAGCTTTCCCCCTATGTCCCAGCTCAGCTCCTCCTCTAGCAATCGGAGAGCCTGTAAACCTTGTTTTGTTCCTTCCCTCCCCCCTTTCCCAGCCCCCCTGTGCTGTGGATCGCCCGCGTGCCTCCTCCTCCCCCCCTCCCTGTTCGGGTCATACCTCGACTGGGTCTTCTCTCCGGCCGGTTGCTGGTCCGCGGTGTTAGTGGACTGAGCCATGAGCTGGGTCAGGCAGCCTCCCGCTGCTCCGCTCCACCGCTCTCCGCGCAGCGCAGCTAGCGACTGAGGAAGCGCCGTGCTGCCGACAGAAATGAAAACATACACAAGCAAGCCCCTCCCCCAGCAGTGACATCAGGGGGCAGGGTCTGTGTGAGAGTGAGTGAGAGCGTGTGTGAGTGTGTGTCTGAGAGTGTGTGTGTGTGTGTGTGTGTGAGAGTGTGTGTGTGCGTGCGTGTGAGTGAGAGCGTGTGTGTGTGTGTATGTGTAAGAGAGAGAGTGTGTGTGTGAGTGTGAGAGAGTGTGTGTGTGAGTGTGTGTGTGTGAGAGAGAGAGAGAGAGAGAGTGTGTGTGTGAGTGTGAGAGAGTGTGTGTGTGCGTGTGTGTGTGTCTGAGAGAGAGTGTGTGTGTGAGTGTGAGAGAGTGTGTGTGTGTGCGTGTGTGTGTGGTGGGGGTGTGTGAGTGTGTGTGAGAGTGTGTGAGAGAGTGTGTGCGTGTGTGAGAGTGTGTGTGTGAGAGTGTGTGAGTGTGTGTGTGTGTGAGAGTGTGCGTGTGTGTGTGAGACAGTGTGTGAGTGTGTGTGTGAGTGTTTTTGAGTTTCGAAAAAACAAAGCACACCTAACACAGGACAAACATCAAGAACACTCCTTGATGCAGGTATAGAGGTGTGACAGACTACCGTAAAGAGAAGAGTACTCCAGCGTAACCACTGAGGGCTTACTTCATGTCACAACCTGGGAAGTCTCAAGAACAAAATGGCTGCGGAGGTCTATAACAAAGTCTTATGGACAGATTAGACAAGTATTATCTTGTACTAATGTGATGGAAAGAGGAACGTGTGGAGAAAGAAAGGAACTGCTCATGATCCAATTTGTTGATTTTAACACAAGCAGGTTTAGCTCATCAATATTAGCTTAGTCTTTGTCTCTTCATTTAAAAAACACACAATTTTCAAACTATATCTAAAATCTGGTCACCTTTTAAGCACACTCTCACACACGTTTGCTTAACTGCCAAACAGCACAGCTGAACAGCACAGCTGAATCTAACGCTTGCTTGTCACTCTCCCAAATCGATGGCACAGGTTGTGGCAAAGAGTGCAGCTGCAGACAGGATTGGGCCTTCCAATTTGGGGAGAAAAAGTAAAAACATTAAAGGAGCAAAGAATCAGTTTTCTCCGTGTGAGTTTTGAAAGGAAATACCAAATGGATAAAAATGTGAATGTATCATCTGTAATCCAGCGAAATGTAAAAACTGTCCGAGGGTATGAGCTCAGACTACAATGCGAAGTTGATATACTCACGCCGCAGGTTTGGTAGTTTGACTGCAGGCTTCATCGTGTATTTGGGACATGTTCTGCAGCGCGCTCTCGTCACATAGCTGTGGCTCTTTCTGTGACTCAAGTGCAATAATAAAACACGTTCTTCCCCCGTCTCTTCTGGGAAGTCTGTCCCTAAACCGTTCGACCGCGTTCACGGTCACGGTGCCAGTCCTCCTGAAGGGGCCAGAACAGTCGAGTGTGTGTTTTCGGTGTTGGGGGGCGTCGGGGGAGGGCGGGGGGGAGGTCTCACTGGCAGCCAGTCCAGCCACAGTTATGTCTCGCCCGCTTAGTCGCCACTACTGGAGAGCGGGCTGTTGATTGGCTGGCTGAGATTTGGCGGGATCTCTTAGTAATTATTACTGGATTATTCTAAAAGGGAAAATAAAATTTTAAAAATGATAAATAATTGTGTCTTATTTGTATTCAAAACTCATGTCAGTGACCAAAAACATTTTATGTTGGCCCTCTGGTTTTGTACTTTTTAATAAACAACATTAAGCACAACTGATCATTTGTTTTTTATTATAGTACATGACACAGATTCAAAAAGAATTTTAGAACAGAACATTTTATTTTACATTACATTACAGGCATTTGGACGACGTACATTTTTTTTTGCCTAAGCTTTGCCTGATTTTACTAAAAAATATGAATTCAACCAAAAAAATGTATCAACTATGCAGGTATAAACACTCTGCAAAACACACATAGGATGAATATTGATCCCCATAAAATCACAACCATCAGAGCTTTTATAATGTCCTCCCAGCTTTGGATGGTCCTTGCTGGGGCGCTAGGGTGGAGAAGCTCTGTGATAGGGCGAGAACCCTTTTCCCAGATGGGAGGGGGCGCAAGGCGCCCTGCTGCTTGAATCATGTCCTGTAAGTAGACGGGGGCCGTCCTGTTGGCTGCAGTGTAGGCGAGGGTCAGGACTTAGGACCTGATCCTGGCAGCGACCGGTAGCCAGTGGAGTGACCTCAGCAGAGGAGTGACGTGGGAGAACTTGGGATGGTTGAAGACGAGTCAGAGTACAGAGGAGGTTTCAACCAAGACTTTGGTCTTCTTGGCAGAAGTTAAATCTGCCAATAGCATTCTTTTTTATGGTAAATGGTAAATGGACAGCATTTATATAGTGCTCTTATCCAAAGCGCTTTACAATTGATGCCTCTCATTCGCTAGAGCAGTAAGGGGTTAGGTGTCTTGCTCAAGGACACTTCGACATGCCCAGGGCGGGGTTTGAACCGGCAACCTTCCGACTGCCAGACAATCGGTCTTACCTCCTGAGCCATGTCGCCCCCCTTTTATGAATAAATAAAACCAAAGAGGAATCCTTGTTCAAAGAAATAATGGCAATTGTCTGCGTGTGTGTGTGCGTGTGTGTGTGTGTACGTGTGCATGTAGGTGTGCGTGTGTGTGTGTGTGTGTGTGTGTGTGTGTGTGCGTGTGACTACTGCAGTTGGCAGAGGGACACTGAGGATTTATACACATAAAATCCAGCACAGAGGGGTGTGCTTTGAGTAAACTGTACATGGAATCTGTGCAGGAGGGTCAGTGTGTCAGAGTTGGAGATGCTGTAGAAGGACAGCATGCCGGCCGGACGGTCCACACACACTCCCACCCTGTACACACACACTTCCGGATTGGTGCCATCGTCCTCATCACACACTCCTGCTCTGCGGTAGGGGGACGGGCGGGCCAGGATCTGCCTCTGTGTCTTATTGTGCCTGACAGAGTATCTGCGTTTGTTGCACTCCAGACTCCAGGAGTTTTTATTCCATCCGAGCCTACAGTCAGAAAAGTCCTTTTTCCTGCCGATTCCTTCGTATGCCACCGCTATATCCACCTGCCCCTCCTCAGATACGCTGAACTCAGTCTCCCAGTAACAGCGCTCATACAGAAACTCTCCGCACATAACCTGCGGAACGGGCTCAAATCTCTCTGGATGATCAGGATATGGCTGCTCTCTCCCCAGAGTGTGTGTCACCTTCCTGTTCCCCTCAGACAGAGACAGCCCTCTGTTCGCTGTGTTTGGATCCAGTGTGAGCTGACAGCCATCTGCACACCAGAGACATGAATGAGATTAATTATTATTAATATCCACCTTATTATGCGTGTAAGAAAGAAAGAGCTGCAATAGTACCTGTGTGTTTCTGTTTGTGTGTTTATGTGTGCAAGAGACACTTCTGTGATTTCTTTCTCTTTCACACACACACAAACACAAACACAGTAGAGTTTGTATCTTAGGAAAGTGTTCTATGTCGATACAGACTCACATTTCCTGGGCCCTGGTTTGGTCCTGTGCCCTCCTCGACAGCCTGCACTGTAGGAACAGGAGAACAGAAAGTGAGTGTGTGTGTGAGTGTGTGTGTAGGTGTGTGTGTGTGAGTGCGTGTGTGTGTGTGTGTGTGAGTGCATGTGTGTGTGAGTGCGTATGTGTGTGCGTGTGTGTGAGAGAGAGTGTGTGTGTGTGTGAGTGCGTATGTGTGTGCGTGTGTGTGAGAGAGTGTGTGTGTGTGAGTGTGCGTGTGTGTGTGTGTGTGTGAGTGCGTGTGTGTGAGAGAGTGTGTGTGTGAGGCACATTGTGAAAACTCTCTGTACTTACAGCAGTGTGAGTGTGTCCAGTTTAGCAGCAGACAGCGCTCTCACTCCTGAGTCTCCTGGGTGATTGTGTCACAGGTCCAGCTCTCTCAGGTGTGTGTGTGTGTGTGTGTGTGTGTGTGAGGTGCATTGTGGAAACTCTCTGTACTTACAGCAGTGTGAGTGTGTCCAGTTTAGCAGCAGACAGCGCTCTCACTCCTGAGTCTCCTGGGTGATTGTATCTCAGGTCCAGCTCTCTCAGGTGTGAGGGGTTTGAACACAGAGCTGAAGCCAGAGAATCACAGCCTCTCTGTGTGACTCTACAGCCTGACAGCCTGCAGAGAGAAGGACAAGCACACCTTACACACATTAATATAAACTCATAGGGCTGTGTATGTCAAACACATAGCAGTGTGTTACGCACCTTACACAAGTTAATATAAACTAACAGGGCTGTGTGTGTCAAACACATAGCAGTGTGTTACACACCTTACACACATTAATTTAAGAGGAAGAACAGAAACATGCTGCTTCAGTTGTGGAGTACAGAACAATAGTCTGTTTTCTCATTAGAAACATTAGCACTAGTGTTGTACTTGGAGCCCTTATTGATTGAAGGGGTTTCTGTTTGTACTCACCCTAGTCTCTGCAGTTTACAGTGTGGGTCCTCCAGTCCAGCAGAGAGCGCTCTCACTCCTGAATCCTTCAGCTCGTTGTCTCTGAGCTCCAGATCTCTCAGCTCCGAGTGAGGAGAACGCAGGACTGAGGCCAGAATATCACAGCAGCCCTCTGTGAGATTACACCAACCCAGCCTGTGGAGAGACCACGCACAAACACAGATGCACATGAACAAAAGATATATGCACACACCCACACAGAAACAGTTTACCTTTGATAAAGCTGACCAAAGAAGGCTGTATATACACACAAACATAGCCAAACTCAGACATACATGCAGTCTCAAAAAACACAACCCAAAAAATGCATGCGTGAGAACATTATTGCTCTGTTTTGTAATAATTCAAAACAGATCATTTGTAAGCCTTAATTCTGTCAGGACCACTGTCATCAAAGTAGAACTTTATTGGCAATAAAGGCAATACAGTTATGTTTGGCGGTATGGCTCTGTTCTGGAGCTCTCCCACCAACCACGCAGCCCACGTGGATAAGGCCGGGAGGCCAGCAGCCAAACCCCCCTAGAGGGGTACACACAGAACAGATCCAGCAGCAAAGCAAGTTCTTAACACATAGGAATGTAGCAATGCAATTTCTTAACACATAGGGATGGAGCAATGCAAATTCTTAACACACAGGAATGGAGAAATGCAAATTCTTGACGCATGGGGATGGAGCTGGGGTGGTGGAGGGGATTTACGAAGCAACGTGCAGCGCTTGCATGCAGGAGGAGCAGCCGAATGAGTAGAGGGAGGCTGCTTAAGTAGACCGCCCTGTTAGTGAATGTGCTGTGATAGGCGAACATCACTCAGCTGAGCCATCAGCTGATTCAGCCGGAGCGCTTGACTCTCGTGGCCTGCCAGAACTACGCGATGCTCCATTTACATTGATTCCAGGCATATGTTGTTCGTTTTGGTCAGATCTACAGGTTAAGTTGCTCCTTCATGGCACAAGCCAATGAATCACAAGATTCCTGGATGAGTGGTAAATTTACCTCTGAGGATTAAAGGTCTTAATGTCAGAGACACCGAGATGAATGCCTGACAGCAGTAGATAGTTCCTCTCTTGGAGGTACAGGGTCTTGCCGCCACTAATTTCATATGGGCACACCCCAGTCAGTGTGTGTATATGCAAACTCGTATTCGCAGGTAAGCATTCAGGTTGCAGGTATCGAAAATGAATGAATGAGTCAGTAAATTTGCTTTTCCTTCCTGCGACAAGATTCAAAACCCACACATTAATTACTAATTCTGTTTACTTACGTCCTGTTCGCACAGCGAGCCATTCATTTGACCAGTTGCCTGAAGTCCATTAATTCTATATAAAGCTTAAGGTCACGCAGTACATAGTACAACTCACCCCAGTCTCTCCAGTTTACATTTTGGACTCAATAGTCCAGTACAGAGCAGCTTCACTCCTGAATCTCCCAGGTCATTGTAGCTGAGGTCCAGATCTCTCAGGGTTGAGTTTGATGACTGGAGAGCTGAGGCCACAACATCACAGGACTTCTGTGTGAGGTCACAGCTGATCAGACTGCAAAGAAGAGTCAATACATTATAGCACAATAATATAAAGCCGTGTTTCCACCGCAGGAACTTTACCCCGGAACTAGGAACCTTTTGAGGAACTCAGTGCGTTTCCACCGCAGGAACTAGGGTCTAAATTAAGTTCCGGGGACTTTATTTTACCCCCCTCAGGGGGTAGTACTTTCCAAAAGTACCGAAACTTTTGGGGTGGGGCGCAAGCGCTGAAAATTTCTGATTGGTCGACTAGGCTACTCGCAGTGTTTTATTTCAACCGCCATTTTTTAAAATCTGCAGCCGCAAACCGATTTATTTTCATAATAACTTGAAATCAAACTTGTATGTTATGCGGCGCAGTAGCCTACTGTCATAGCCTGCCAACGTCTTGGAATTATAACGTGTGCTCTTCTGTTCTTTTCTTGCTTTAGTATACAAGCATTGTTTCTCCTGAATATTTTTTCCATTGAGTTCAACAGGAAAATTAAACAGGAGAAACACCGCTTGTAGTATCTACTGCATATCTGGCAGCAGCACGGTGGTTTGAGGCTCATTTGATACCTTGGACTCTTGATGACTTAAAGCCATTTAGCCAACAAATGTGTTCCATACTGTATCAGCATCATTTACAGCTGAATCTAGTCCCACCCCCCAATTCCTATAGAGATCCATTCAAATGCAAAGAGTTTTTGTATCACTTGTAGGACAACCTGAAAATAAGATATCCAGACTCTGATGATATTGATAAGTCACAGACATCAGGAAGTCATGGCATGCAAATGATATGCAACCAAATACAAAACATGACTCTTTTATTTGACATTATGTTAATTTGTCTAAAAACACTGAAATGGGGGACTACATATAAAAAGTGCTATAATTACTACATGGTGAAACCAAAATGTATAAGAATACCCTTTAATAAAAGCTCTGAGTCTGCGCTTTGACCACGTGTGAATTCTTTGATTCCAAACACAGAAAATAAAATATTAAATCAGAAAAATGCAGGTGGTTCTAATGTTGTGGCTGATCGGTGTATATATATCTATATATATAGGTGTGATAAAAGTTTATAATAGATGAAATAACTGGAATTGAAGGTATATATCGCTTTTTCATGGCAAAAGCCAATGAATCACAAGATTCCTGGATGAGCGGTAAGTTTACATCCTAGGATTGAAGGTCTTAATGTCAGAGGCACCTAGATGAATGCCTGACAGCAGTTCATAATCCTTCTCTCCGGGATACAGAAGCCCATAATTGTATATGAGCACACCGCAGTCAATACGCTGATATTGAAACATGCATTCACACATAAACAATCAAATTACAGGTACCGAAAATGAATGTCAGTCAATTTGTTTTCCTTCTTGTGACAAAATCCAAGTCCGAACGTAGCCATAGCACCACTCACCCAAGTCTCTGTAGTTTACATTTTGGACTCATCAGTCCAGTACAGAGCAACTTCACTCCTGAATCTCCCAGGTTATTGTAGCTGAGGTCCAGATCTCTCAGGGTTGAGTTTGATGACTGGAGAGCTGAGGCCACAACATCACAGGACTTCTGTGTGAGGTCACAGCTGTTCAGTCTGCAAAGAAGAGTCAATACATTACAGTACAATAATATTAGATACACATGAAATATGCATTTTTTTCAAATATATCAGTAATAGTGGTCACTGATTAAGAAAGAAATAGGATTATATGGTTGATGATGCCGTGAGGAAGATGTCTGCACTACACTCTTCAACTGCAGCACTTTGGACCTGAGAAGTTCTGCTGGACTGAACTCTAGACAATTCTGTAATTCTGACCAAAATGGCCCCTTTTCTTGTACTGTAAGTTCTCTGAATAGGGGAAAAGGGCCCATCTACCCTTTTCAATGATCTTTTTTGTGAGCTTAACCCACCCAACCCATCCCAGAATCTCATCCCAAGACCACAATTTAAGTCAAAACGTTGAGAACTTTACATTTTGGGGATGAATTCCAATCCAAACTTCCACTTTTCGATTAGTCTGTATTGATTTACACAGAAAGTTTAAATGATATTTTCTCGAAACGCTAATGCTTTACCCAAATCAGGTCAGATTTCACCCAGGTCAGAGCTACTTCAGTACATGTTCTGTTCTGAACCAAAAGTTTGAGACCTTTTCATCTTGGGGAGAAATTCTGTTCCAAAAGCACTGATGACTTCTTGTATGTTGCTGGAGATTTTAATTGTACAGCACAGTACACACTGGATAGGAATCACAATGAGCCACATGTACCGTCCAGTAGAATGATTTGTAAGATTATTGGGACTCATGAATTATGTGATGTCTGGAGACATGTCCATGGGCAGCAGAAACAATATACTTGGACACACATGAGAGACAATGTTATTTCAATGGTGAGACTGGACAGAATGTATGTGTTTGGACATAAAGGTAGTGCAATTAAACAGTGTATTATTACTCCTGTGGGGTTCTCTGATCACAGCCTGGTATCAGGGACATTCTCATTGCAAGCAATTAAGCCTGGTAGTGCGTACTGGCACTTTAACACCACACTCCTGCAAGATGCTAATTTCAGGCAGGTTTTTGAGTTCTTTTGGAGGATATGAATAACATTGCTTCTGTTTTTTTTTTCATCTTTACAGCAATGGTGGGACTGTGGGAAAGTACAGATCAAACAGCTGCGTATGCAGTACACTCTCGGTGTCACACGAGGCATCACATAACCTACGAAAGCTTTAGAAATTGAAATTGAAGTCCTTCAATCTTTGGTTGAGACCTCAAGAAATAGAGAAACATTTCAAGCTCTACAGGAAAAAAAAAGCCTCCCTGGTTGACCTGGTACGCATACGAGCTCAGGGGTTTCTGGTTCGGTCAAGATTCCAAAGTATAGCAGAGATGGATGCCCCATCAAAGTTTTTCTTTGGATTAGAAAAGAAAAATGGCCAGAGCAGATATATGCACTGTTTGAATTCTACCATAGGGCAGGAACTTTTAGAACCAAGCGCAATTAGGAAAAGAGCGGTGGACTTTTTTTCTGAACTCTACATGAGTGAGTGGGGAGAACAGACAGAAGTGGCCCATGTTCTTCATGATGGACATCCAAAATTACAGGCAGACAGAGAACTGGGAGGACTTCTGTCCCAACAGGAGCTCTATGCAGCGCTACAGGGCATGGAGACTGGGAAGGCTCCTGGGATTGATTGGCTGCCAGCAGACTTTTATAAGACCTTTTGGCATGTGCTGGGTGAAGACCTGTTAACAGTATTGAACACCAGCTTGAATAGGGGACTGTTGCCAATAAGCTGTAGGAGAGCAGTAATAACATTGCTACCAAAAAAGGGCAATCCTAGAGAAATAAAAAACTGGAGACCTGAGGCGTTGCTCTGCACAGATTATAAGATCCTCTCTAAGGCTCTTGCTAACAGGTTGAGAGAAGTGATGGGGCAGGTCATTGGAGCAGACCAGACCTATTGTGTGCCTGGCAGGACAATTACTGACAATGTCATTTTAATCTGTGATTTTTTAGCAATCTGTAGGCAACTGGGAACTGATATTGGCCTCATCTCCTTAGACTTAGAGAAGGCATTTGATAGGGTTGAACATCCTTTATTTATGGAAAACCATTGAGGCCTTTGGTTTCAATTATAGTTTTATTGAAAAGATTAAGGTGCTGTATCAAGACATCGAGAGTGTGTTGAAGGTGAACGGTGGTTTGAGTGCCCCCTTTAAGGTGAGTAGGGGTATAAGGCAGGGGTGATCACTGAGTGGACTGTTATACTCCTTAGCCATTGAACCTTTGTTGAGCAAGATAAGGGCAGAAATTAAAGGGTTAAAAATTCCAAGTAGCACGGCACATATTAAGCTATCTGCTTATGCGGATGATGTTGCTGTTGTATTACTGGTCAAAGAGATGTTCGTGTGCTAAACAGCATAGTTAAGGATTTCAAGGCCATCTCATCTGCAAAAGTTAACTGGGGTAAGAGTGAGGCAGTGCTAGTGGGGGAATGGAGAGGAGGGCCACAGTGGAAGCGTGGTGGGCTGAAGTTCCTGGGAATATTTCTAGGAGACGATGCCATCACAAAAAGAACTGGGAAGGAGTACTAGAAATGGTAGAGGGTCGTCTGAAGAAGTGGAAATTTGGCTGCTACCACAGATGTCTTATCGAGGGCGGACACTAATTATTAACAATCTGGTGGCGACAGCACTGTGGCATCGCCTGACTTGCGTGGACCCTCCTCCCGGGCTACTGGCCCAAGTACAGGCAGTGATAGTGGACTTCTTTTGGGACCGTTTACACTGGATCCCCCAGAGCATCCTGTACCTGCCCAAGGAGGAGGGGGGGCAAGGGCTAGTACATCTGGGAAGCAGGGGGGCTGCTTTCAGGCTACAGTTTATTCAGAGACTGCTCTATGGCCCAAAAAATGTAGTCTGGAGACCTTTAGCCTGTGCTATTCTGCGACGAGCAGGCGGGTTTGGGCATAGACAAAACAATTTTTTTCATGAACTGCAAAGGGCTTAGTCTAAATGGACTACTGGATTTTTACAACGGACTGTTAAGTGCGTGGGGACTCCTGGTGCACCGCCGGACAGGTCCGGCTACATCTGCTTACTGGCTCCTTGAAGAACCAATAGTGCATGGGTCCAGACTGGATGTGAGCTGCGCAGCTTTTCCACAGCTGACAGAACTATTCTGTGCCGCAAAGACAATCAAGTTGCGGCAGGTAATTGACACAGCTGGGCCAGAGCTGGACATGGTGGAGAATATAGGACCAAGCCTTGGGGTCAGGTCAGAAAGATATGCCTCCAGAGTCCTGGAGGGGTGGAGAAAGGTGTTGTCTGAGGAGGAAAGGCAGCTGTTAAGAGACTCTGCTGCTAAATCAGGCCCTCACAATGCAGGGGATCCATTCCCCGGGCTATTTGTTTCTCCCAGGCTTTCTGGACATGTAATTTCAGGTCCTTTCATCGACCAACAGAGAATAGACAAAGTAGTCCTGGAGGTGGCTAAAGGGAAGTTGCTTTATATAATGTTGGTAAAGGTCATTCATGAAAAAAAACTAACCTCTCTTACAGATACTCCATGGAGGGCTTATTTGGGGCTGGAGAGGGGGGAAAAGCCAGCATGGAGGGCACTATACAAACCACCGTTAGCCAAGAGGGTTGGGGATTTACAATGGAGGGTGCTGCATGGGATCATCACAGTTAACAGCTTTATTTCAGTGTTGAACCCAGCTGTGTCCCAACATTGTCCCTTCCGTATGGCCAGGGAAACTGTTTTCCATTGTTTTTTGGAATGTGTCAGGCTTCCAGCTCTGCTTTCATTTTTGGGAGGATTATTTCAGCTACTAGGGGAAATTTTCACGAATAAGGTTTTTATCCTTGGTTTCCCTTATAAGCCAAAGCAAAGAGTAAAATGCCAGCTTATTAATTTCATTTTGGGGCAAGCAAAGATGGCAATCTACACAAGTCGCAAAAACACAATTGGTGGAGGGGATAGGCAAGATGTGGTGGTTGTGCTAAGGGGTATGATCAGACATAGGGTGTTGATGGAGTTTCAGTATCACAAAGTAATGGAGAGTTTGTGTGTTTTTCAGTGTGTGTGGTGTCTTAAAGGTGCCTTATGTTCAGTGGAAGGAAAGGAATTACTGTTTGCAGATGGAATAGGACGAACTTGACTGTTTTTTTTTTTTGTGGTAGACTTGTGGTTTTGTTAATGTTAGTTTTTTTTATTTTTTGGTGTATTGTTTTTTATGTAATGTCAGTGGTGTGTTGAGTGTAGAAATAAAGAATGGATAAAAATTATCACTCACTCACTCACTCACTCATACATTTCTAGGAGTTTAAACGGGTGAGCTTGGCCTCCCCCTTGCTATCCATACCAGGCAGGAACCATCTCTAACACCATGTTCTCTTGGACTATGAAAGGATATGCTAGATGAAGATTAAATAATTATTTTTAATTTAGAGCTTGCATTTGTAATGCTGAAGGCTGGATGTTAATTTCAGTCATCATTCAGTATTCATGCTATGCTTTTAAACTTAGTCAATCATTTAATTAATTGTTAAATGTTACTATATACTTATGTATTACCATGTACCAATCAGATTTAGAATTATGTATGTTATTAGAAAGAAACCTTTTGATAATAAAAAGTAGGGGCTGCCCCTGCTTTCTTGAGTTTGGGCTTGTCCACCATTTGTCGTGTGTAAATGCTAGACTCTTTCTGGAGAAATAAATCCTATTTCTTATGTAGATATACCTTGTTTTGCCTGGTTATTACAAGTGAAGAATTTTCTCAGTTCTAACTGTCAATCATCTACATTAGGAATTAAATAATACTCACATGGCCTTCCTGCAGTTTCTGACTACTGGTACCAGTCTCTGATGACCTGCTGCTGTTGTGTTGTAGGTCTTCAAGTCAAACTCAGCCAGGACCTCCTCTGACATCAGTAACACAAAGGCCAGAGCTGAACATTGGTGTGGTTCTAGCACTTTATCCAAAAGTTTTCTAGATCTCAGGCAATTCTGTATTTCCTCCACCAGAGTGTTGTCATTCAGTTCACTGAGACAGCGGAACAAATTGATGATCCTCTCTGCTGAAGATTCTTCACTGATCTTCTTTTTAATGTACTTGACTGTTTCCTCAATGTTCTCCAATCTGCTTTCTGTCTGTGCCTGTGCGTGTGGCCCAGGTGTTCTGCGTCCTGTTTGTGTCTGTAGGTCTGGTACAGATGATCTGCGAACAGTTTGTGTCTGTAGGTCTGATACAGATGATCTATGTTTTGTCTGTGTCTTTGGGCCTGGTAAGGGTGATCTTATTCCTGTCTGTGGGTCTGGTACAGATGATCGGCTTCCTGTCTGTGTCTGTAGGCCTGGTACAGATGATCTGCGAACAGTTTGTGTCTGTAGGTCTGATACAGATGATCTATGTTTTGTCTGTGTCTTTGGGCCTGGTAAGGGTGATCTTATTCCTGTCTGTGGGTCTGGTACAGATGATCGGCTTCCTGTCTGTGTCTGTAGGCCTGGTACAGATGATCGGCTTCCTGTCTGTGTCTGTAGGCCTGGTACAGATGATCGGCTTATTGTCTGTGTCAGTAGTTCTCCTAAGAGAGTCTTAACAGAGTCCAGAGAGAGGCCAAGAAGGAATCGGAGGAAAAGGTCCAGTTGTCCATTCTTACTCTCTAAGGCCTGATCCACTGCACTCCTGTGTAACTCAGACATCTGCACTCTGTCACCGTGAGGTTTTGATTCTTCTGTTCTGAGTACATTTATGTTCTCATTTACGCATGAATAAAAAGCAAACAAGGCAGCCAGATACTCCTGAATGCTCAGATGCACAAAGCAGAAGACCTTCTCTTGATACAACCCATACTCCTCTTTGAAGATCTCTGTGCACACCCCAGAGTACACTGAAGCTTCAGTGACATCAATGCCACTCTCTCTCAGGTCCTCTTCATAGAATATCAGATTGCCCTTTACCAACTGTACAAAAGCCAGCTGCCCCAGTTTCATTATGTTTTCTCTGTCTGACTCTGACATCTTCTTTGGATTTGTCCCAATTGTGCCATGATACTTCTGATTCTTCACATAGGTCTGAATGAGCAGGAAGTGTGTGTACATTTCAGTCAGAGTTCTAGGCAGATCTCCACTCTCTGTTTCACCCAGCATTGTCTCCAGAACAACAGCAGAAATCCAGCAGAAGACTGGTATGTGACACATGATGTACAGACTCCTGGATGACCTTATGTGTGAGATAATTCTGCTGGCCTGTTTTTCATCTCTGATTCTCTTCCTGAAGTACTCCTCCTTCTGTGGGTCATTGAACCCTCGTACCTCTGTCACCTGGTGGACACACTCAAGAGGGATCTGATTGGCAGCTGCTGGTCGGGAGGTGATCCAGAGGAGAGCAGAGGGAAACAGATTACCCTTAATGAGGTTGGTCAGCAGCACATCCACAGACAATACCTTTGTCATATCACAGCAGATTTTATTGCTTTGGAAATTGAGAGGAAGTCGACATTCATCCAGACCGTCAAAGATAAACAAGACTTTGACTTCATCACCTTCAAATGATTTTATCTTTTTCAGTTGCGGTAAGTAGTGCTGCAGAAGTTGCATTAGACTGAATGCTGTTTCCTTCTTCAAATTCAGATCTCGAAAAGGAAGAGTAAAGACAAAATCAATGTCCTGATTGGCTTTTCCTTCTGCCCAGTCCAAAATGAACTTCTGCACAGAGACGGTTTTCCCAATGCCAGCGATGCCCTTTGTAAGCACAGTTCTGGGTTTCTCTTGTCCAGGTAAAGGCTTAAAGATGTCATTGCAGAGAATTGCAGTCTCTTGTGTGGTTTGTCTCTTGGAGGCCGTCTCAATCTGTCTGATCTCATGTTCATCATTGACCCCCCCACCTCCTCCCTCTGTGATGTAGAGGTCGGTATAGATCTCATTAAGGAGGGTTGGGTGGTTCAAACCTTCATATATGCATTCAAACGTCTTCCTCAGATAAGTTTTCAGTGCCTGCTGGGCTCTTTTTATGAATTCATCTGAAGAGAGGCAATATGAGAAATAATTATATTTAAAAGAAGATATAATGAATTACAGATTTCAAAAAGAAACTGTATATTTATGCAGTTAGTTTTCACATTATTTTTACAAACATCAGTGTTTGTTACATACCTCACACAGTGTTACACACTTCTTACACAATGTTTATTCAATTCAAGTCAACAGTGTTTTTAGGTTTTAGAAATGGATCCCAAAAAAATAAATGACCTTGGTGACCTCAAATGTAGTTATGGTCCTAGCTTCAAGGCTGAGTTGGTGCAAGCAGAAAATAAAGTGTTGCAGTAATAGAGCTGTGGTCTCCAACCCTGGTCCTGGAGAGCAACAGGGTCTGCTGGTTTTTGCAGTTGCCCTGCACTTAATTATTCAATTAGAGCACTTCAGTACACACTTAAGTCACCTCATGTAGTTAAAGCAATAGGTTCTTAATCAGAGGTGTTCCTTGGTGTGCTAAGTGGCTAATGTTGCAATTACCATTGCTGAATAATGAATAAGAGTATTAAGAACAAAGTTAACAATTAATTTCAGTATTCTAATGTACACATAGTAGCAACGAGAGAAAACTCTTACTGCGCTGCTCTCTCTCCAGTGAGTTGGCTAGATCCTTCTCCTTCATGTTCCTCAGGATGCGGAGTGTGATCTTCAGAGACTTCTCATTGTCACAGGTCTCCAGCATCTTCTCAACTATGTACAGGGCCTTAGGATCCACCTGCTCTCTCTCAGTGCATTCTGGGGAGTCTTGAATTTTATGACTCTTGAGCAGTTCACTCATCATAAACTTATCCACAGCACAAGGATCTTCAGAGAGACTCTCAAAGCATTCTGGACAATCCTGACTCAGATGGTTCTCAAACAGTTTCAACTTTTCATCTTTATTCAGCTTCATCAGAGTGCGTAGGAGAGCCTGAAATAAACACATGAAGAGGTGTGCTGTATCAAAGTGTGAAATAAACACATGAAGAGGTGTGCTGTATCAGTGTGAAATAAACACATGAAGAGGTGTGCTGTATCAGTGTGAAATAAACACATTAAGAGGTGTGCTGTATCAGTGTGAAATAAACACATGAAGAGGTGTGCTGTATCAGAGTATGAAATGAATACATGAAAAGGTGTGCTGTATCAGTGTGAAATGAACACATGAAGAGGTGGGCTGTATCAGTGTGAAATACACACATGAAAAGGTGTGCTGTATCAGTGTGAAATAAACACACAGATAGGTTTGCTGTATCAGTGTGAAATACACACATGAAAAGGTGTGCTGTATCAGTGTGAAATAAATACACGAAGAGGTGTGCTGTATCAGTGTGAAATAAACACATGGAGAGGTGGGCTGTATCAGTGTGAAATAAACACATGGAGAGGTGTTCTGTATCATGGTTATTGAAATAGTTCAAATGAACATCATGATCCTCGCATGTGTCATGTCTTTGACGGCCAGAGAAGGGACAGATACTTCCAGACACCAAACATGCAACAGGTCCAAACACTCACGTACGGAGTACAACGTTTGCTCCTGACTGATGTCTCTGTAGAGACACTACTAGTGATGAATCGCGCTTTCCCGTAGAATAATGGAGATGCTCTGTGCAATCCATGCCGTGAATGCAAACTGAACTGAATGCTTCTTGTTTGTAAGTCGCTTTTTGGCGACTTCCTCCGCTGCCATGTTTCGAACCCACGAAACAGAAGGAAGCTGGACTTTCTGCGAGCCAATGAGGGCCAGGAGGCACTTCATAACTCGATTAGAGGGGTCTTTTTAGGGGCTTAATGTAGCTCATTAGCATTAGCGCTAACACTTCTTTTGCACAGCCAGGAGCTTCGCTTGCTGTTTCCACTCAGGAATCTCTTTTACATTACATTACAGGCATTTAGCAGATGCTCTTATCCAGAGGAACTTACACAACTTTTTACATTGTATCCAATCATACAGCTGGATATAAACTGAAGCAATGCAGGTTATGTACCTTGCTCAAGGGTACAATGGCAGTGTACTACTGGGAAATCGAACCTGCAACCTTTAGGTTACAAGACCAATGCCTAACCCATTATATTACAAAATTTTTTTAAAGCATGCTTGAAATATATAAATAAAAGGCTGGTTTATTGTTTTAGTGTGGTGTTGCACTGTAGGTGGTTATGTAATATACAATCACGATGCAAAACTGTACTAATGTTGAGAGCAATATTAGCCACATATATACACATGCATCACATAGATTTGAAATAAATTAACTGTATGAAGAAAACATATAATAACCTATTAAAAACAATGAGGAAAAGCAGATCTCGCACCTGTTTTGGGAAAAACAGCTGTGACGTCTTATCATCAAAACAGCTGGAGTCCAGTGACTGATGGATCCTGTGAACAAAACAGCTTCGATGAAACTCATCCTTTTAATGCAGCTCTGACTTACAGCACATGCAGACAGAAATTCCAGGAAAATGAATCCTCTTGCAGCATGTTTAACAAACACCCCATTTCCACCTGAATGTGCAAAAACACACCCCATTAAACCTGAATGTGCAATAACACACCCCATTTACACCTGAATGTGCAAAAACACACCCCATTTACACATGAATGTAGAATAACACACCCCATTTACACCTGAATGTAGAATAACACACCCCATTTACGCCTGAATGTGGAAGAACACACCCCATTTACACCTGAATGTAGAATAACACACCCTATTTACATGTGTATGTGTTGTAATACAGACAACTACACCTAAAACATGCCAGTGATGATGAATCATAATTAAACAGTTGTGCAATTTTGAACCTGTTTCATTACCTTTGATCACCTGTGGACTCTCCTTTGAGGTTGAAAGGATAATCCATTGAACTTTCACTCTTCATAGACACATAGCTGGGTGCAGGTGACCCTGATCTTTCTACCTGGACTCTGTGAAAAAAACACAGAGACAGAACATCCAGTTAAACCTATTCTCTAACTGCAGCTCAAACTCACAGCACATGGAGACAGAGATTCCAGTTAAACTCATCCTCTTACTGCAGCTCTAACTCACAGCACATCTGAATATGGCAGAATTGTCATGGTTTTGGCTGATACCACCATTTATTTTCCTACCTGCGCCTTTTCTTCAGTTATTACGGCCATTGGTTTTTTCATGCGCCTTTTCTTCAGTTATTACGGCCATTGAGTTGATTAAATTATACACGTGCAAATTTCTTTTTACAATTTGCACCTGTTGGCATTCTATTTAAACCCTGAGCAAGCCGATAAGCTTTGCTTCAGTGTCACTTATGTTGCACGAAAGCCGGTATTCTGTCAAGCGAGGTAAAGGTAAAGGTAAAGGTAAAGGTAAAGGTAAAGGTAAAGGTAAAGGTAAAGGTAAAGGTAAAGGTAAAGGTAAAGGTAAAGGTAAAGGTAAAGGTAAAGGATTGAGTTGCGATATTGGATTGTTGTGGCTATAAAATTAGCACAACAGTCTTTAGCTTTTTTAGATTGTTGGCAACAAGTCAGTGCCACAATCTAAGCTCAGTATTCTTTCTTTAGGGTTTTACTTTTTCAGCCTCGGTTCGAGGTCTGTTTTCTTTGAGTTGCCCCGTTTTCTGCTCCGGCAGTTTTGTTTTATTTTCATACTCCTTAAGCCTTAGTTCTTTTTTACCCAGTACGTGGGTTGTGTAGAGCTTTTCTTTGGGATACTCTCCCTAAGGAGTATTTTTTTCCTTCCCCTTGTCTCTTGAGACTTTGTGGCTATTTTACCTCTGGTTAATAGCTTAAAGAACCCCCCTGTTCAGTCGCGGTTGGTCTCCCAAAACTCCAACTCCCTCACAAGAATATACCGCACCTACACCTGAATGTAGAATAACACACCCCATTTACACCTGAATGTGCAAAAACACAGCCCATTTACACCTGAATGTGCAATAACACACTCATTTACACCTGAATGTAGAATAACACACCCCATTAACACCTGAATGTGCAATAACACACCCCATTTACACCTGAATGTGCAATAACACACCCATTTACACCTGAATGTAGAATAACACACCCCATTTACGCCTAAATGTGTTGTAAAACAGAACACTACACCTAAAACATGCCAGTGACAATGAATCATAATTAAACAGTTCTGTAGTATTGAACCTGTTTCATTACCTTTGATCACCTGTGGACTCTCCTTTGAGGTTGAAAGGATAATCCATAGAACTGTCACTCTTCACAGACACATAGCTGGGTGCAGGTGACCCTGATCTTTCTACCTGGACCCTGTGAAAAAGAAAATGGAGACAGAGCTTCCAGTTAAACTCATCTTCTTACTGCGGTTCAAACTCACAGCACATAGAGAAAGAGCTTCCAGTTAAACTCATCCTCTTACTGCAGCTCTAACTCACAGCACATGGAGACAGAGCTTCCAGTTAAACTCATCCTCTTACTGCAGCTCTAACTCACAGCACATGGAGACAGAGCTTCCAGTTAAACTCATCCTCTTACTGCAGCTTTAACTCACAGCACATAGAGACAGAGCTTCCAGTTAAACTCATCCTCTTACTGCAGCTCTAACTCACAGCACATCTGAATAAGCCATAATACACCTCACCTACACCTGAATGTGCAAAAACACACCCCATTTACACCTGAATGTAGAATAACACACCCTATTTACACCCGAATGTAGAATAACACACCCCATTTACACCTGAATTTAGAATAACACACCCCATTTACACCTGAATTTAGAATAACACACCCCATTTACACCTGAATGTTGAAGAACACACCCCATTTCCACTTGAATGTAGAACAACACACCCCATTTACACCTGAATGTAGAATAACACACCCTATTTACATGTGTATGTGTTGTAATACAGCCAATTACACCTAAAACATGCCAGTGATGATGAATCATAATTAAACAGTTGTGCAATTTTGAACCTGTTTCATTACCTTTGATCACCTGTGGACTCTCCTTTGAGGTTGAATGGATAATCCATAGAACTGTCACTCTTCATAGACACATAGCTGGGTGCAGGTGACCCTGATCTTTCTACCTGGACTCTATGAAAAAAACACAGAGAAAGAACATTCAGTTAAACCCATTCTCTTACTGCAGCTCTAACTCACAGCACATGAAGAAAGAGCTTCCAGTTAAACTCATCCTCTTACTGCAGCTCTAACTCACAGCACATGGAGACAGAGCTTCCAGTTAAACTCATCCTCTTACTGCAGCTTTAACTCACAGTACATAGAGACAGAGCTTCCAGTGAAACTCATCCTCTTACTGCAGCTTTAACTCACAGCACATGGAGACAGAGCTTCCAGTGAAACTCATCCTCTTACTGCAGCTTTAACTCACAGCACATGGAGACAGAGCTTCCAGTTAAACTCATTCTCTTACTGCAGCTCTAACTCACAGCACATGGAGACAGAGCTTCCAGTTAAACTCATTCTCTTACTGCAGCTCTAACTCACAGCACATCTGAATAAGCCATAATACACCTCACCTACACCTGAATGTGCAAAAACACACCCCATTTACACCTGAATGTAGAATAACACACCCTATTTACACCCGAATGTAGAATAACACACCCCATTTACACCTGAATTTAGAATAACACACCCCATTTACGCCTAAATGTAGAATATCACACCCCATTTACGCCTAAATGTGTTGTAAAACAGAACACTACACCTAAAACATGCCAGTGACAATGAATCATAATTAAACAGTTCTGTAGTATTGAACCTGTTTCATTACCTTTGATCACCTGTGGACTCTCCTTTGAGGTTGAATGGATAATCCATTGAACTTTCACTCTTCACAGACACACAGCTGGGTGCAGGTGACCCTGATCTTTCTACCTGGACCCTGTGAAAAACAAATATGGAGACAGAGCTTCCAATTAAACCCATTCTCCAACTGCAGCTCTAACTCACATCACATAGACAGAGCTTCCAGTTAAAATCATCCTCTTACTGCAGCTCTAACTCACATCACATAGACAGAGCTTCCAGTTAAACTCATCCTCATACAGCAGCTCTAACTCACAGCACATGGAGACAGAGCTTCCAGTTAAACTCATCCTCTTACTGCAGCTCTAACTCACAGCACATCTGAATATGGCATAATACGCCTCACCTACACCTGAATGTGGAATAACACACCCCATTTACACCTGAATGTAGAATAACACACTCCATTTACACCTGAATGTAGAATAACACACCCCATTTACACCTGAATGTAGAACAACACACCCCACTAACACCTAAATGTGGATTAACACACACCATTTACACCTCCATGTAGAATAACACAACTCATTTACACCTGAATGTGCAATAACAGACCCCATTTACACCTGAATGTAGAATAACACACCCCATTTACACCTGAATGTAGAATAACACACCCCTTTTACATGTGTGTGTTGTAAAACAGACAACTACACCCAAAACATGCCAGTGACAATGAATCATAAATAAACAGTTGTGTAATTTTGAACCTGTTTCATTACCTTTGATCACCTGTGGACTCTCCTTTGAGGTTGAATGGATAATCCATAGAACTGTCACTCTTCACAGACACATAGCTGGGTGCAGGTGACCCTGATCTTTCTACCTGGACTCTATGAACAAAAAATATGGAGACAGAGCTTCCAGTTAAACTCATCCTCTTACTGCAGCTCTAACTCACAGCACATACAGAGCTTCCAGTTAAACTCATCCTCTTACTGCAGCTCTAACTCACATCACATAGAGACCGAGCTTCCAGTTAAACTCATCCTCTTACTGCAGCTCTAACTCATATCATGTTAAATATCTGATTCGTGCATTTATACCTCTTTCTGTCAGTGCTGTGGGTTTCTCCTTTATTCTCTGGCTTTCCTGAGAGACTCATTTTATGAGCAGCGCCCCCTACCTCAGGAGACCGGAACACATCAGACCAGTTTAAACCACATGTGGGTTCTTACCCAACCTGTAAACACACAAAAATAAGAACATACTGAACACACATACACACATTCTAACAGACACACACATACACAAACACACACAACACACACACACACAATACACCGCATTGCTGACAGGAAGCAATCAGGAACTTAAATGGGACCTAAACATGACCTATATAGTCACCTCCAAAAAAAACTTTGGATTTTTTTTTTGGTACAGAAGGGGACTTCACCTTCTTGATGAGAGGCAGGCCCCATCTCATTCAGATTATTCTGACCCCCGACTTCAAAACTAATTTGAAAATAACATTATTGCAGGAACCAGAGCCCAGCATGACTGTATGTAATAAGCACAAGAGTTCCACATTATAACTTGTATTTCTTCCATTGTAAAAGCTTCAAAAGGTGTCCCATATTCTACAATTATGTTTCTATGTTAGGGAATATGGGACAACTTAAAAAATGACTGTTAAATAAAAATTGCACACAAAATTAGTAGCTTTTTATTCATTTTGTTGCAACTGTGCATCCCATTCATGTTTACATTATAATAGATTTCACTGAATAATTTATGACAATTTTATCATTTTAATATCAAAGTAAGCAAAATCCTATGCCATTGACTGCACCATGTGCTCTGCTGGATGAGCTTCCTGTTTAATGCTTACTTACCCCTCTGTTGTGATGTCATGACCATAAAGTCACGGGATTTAGATCATAAGGTTTCTGTGCAAGAGCTCTGAAAGTGTGGCTCCTTCTAGTTGTTCAAAATGCCCCCTTAAGCTATTGAATTCAAGCATATAGTTGATGCGTGACTCAAAGAGACTCTTGAATCCAAGTTCTTCCTTTTAACTATTTACTGAAGGGATTTAAAACTGTACAAAACAAAAATAAAGACATAGTCAAAGGCTAGCGTGTGCCCTCGGCTCGATAGCTTCCTACTACAAAAGCGGAAGTGAAACGTATGGTCCTTATTAAAGTGGGGGAGCAAATGTTTGAGGTAGTTATCTGATACATCTATAATGTTCTACATGGGAAATATATATATAATATAACCAAAGGTACATTAAAAAAATCACTAATACACAATAATAATTAATATCAACAAAATATTTCTTTCTTCTACTGGAATGGCTCTTCCAGGCTCAGTTGACAACAGCTGGTATTGACATTGTTCAGACCAAGAAATAAACAAGACTTAAATTGTCCCATATTACCTGATAACCCGTAATACCTGACCTCACCCAAGCTTGCAACAGTTCATGCCAATATCCCAGTTGTCGTGTTTCGTATATAAAATTACACCAAAAAATTAGGCAACATTGGGATGGCAGGTATGCCTTGGCAGGGCAGCATGCCCCTTACCTATACAGCACTGACGGTTTGGCACTTTTCATGGTTCCCTACAGAAATAACTGAAATGACCACAGACTCCCAGCCCTTAAAAACATTCATTTCTGTACCTTCTGACCCCATTTAAACAGATAGAATTCACAAACAACTTCACACGTTCACACAACAAAGCCCAAACATAGGGGATTTCGTGTTTTTTTCCTTATTCTTTTTCTTCTCTTTACATCATCACAAAGGCCCACAAAAAAATATGTTTCCCCATTGGACATTTAGGTACATCTGCCAATAAAAACACTGGATAC
This sequence comes from Anguilla anguilla, assembly GCF_013347855.1. NCBI lineage: Eukaryota > Metazoa > Chordata > Actinopteri > Anguilliformes > Anguillidae > Anguilla > Anguilla anguilla. Next base: position 37,822,743 of record NC_049214.1, on the reverse strand, counting down.
ACACGCAAAATTGACATATATGGAAGTGCGTAAACATGATGCTGACCTTTGCATCTTTTCCCTAATAGCTCACTGGGTAGTACATTTGCTTATGGGACCTTTGGATGAGTGACAGACCCCAAGTTCCCTCTAGGACTCAAGCAAACCTTTAACTTATTACACTGGCTAGCAGGCTAACTAAAAATTGCCTAAAAAATGTAAACTATTGCTTTTGCATCCGTATAATTTACATCTCATTTATATTTCTGAAATCCAAATAAAATACACTCACACTTCAGACAGATAAACGGCGGTATTTACAAACTCCTGTAGCCAATGGCGATGGTCGGTCTATCACAGCACACAGGCACATTGTTTGCGCAATACTGAGCGCACTGAACTACGAGTTAGCCATGAAATAATAAATAAATTGGAAAAAAAACAAAATATGTGAAATCTTGATAAATCAGATTTATGTGTTATTCTACAATCCTCATCTCTGTAAATGTCATGTTTATCATCATCATCACCACTTCAATTTATCAGCCTCATTTGAATCATACATTTTAAATGTATGTTGGCCTATTTATTTTTCATATGTGATTACTCGTCATCATCATCACCATCATTATACAAAGACAGAAATACTACAACTGATAACATTTTAATGTGTGAACAAAAGTGAAGAAATTTTTTGAGCAAAAAAGTTATGTACAAAATAATTTAATTTGGCCGGGGTAAATTCGTAGTTTTGAATGGACTTCAATGGGGAAATTGCTTTTTGGCACCGGAGGCTTACGTAACTGCAATTCCTCGGGTAACCACTGGAGTTTACGACCTTCACGGAGAATGGAAAACGCTGGTTCCTGGGTTGGCTGAAGGCGTGCCTGCCTGTCTAGTTAAATATGCTGGTCTAGTTATATCTATGGGCTCCTCCTACTCGTTTTGTTTGTTTTAGGCCTACGTGTGTTTTACAGCTATCTTGTGATACAAAAGCAACGACATCGTTGCTTAATGCAGCCGCAATTCAGTTAAATTCTTGTTACTGAAGTAGTTGCTGAATTTAATGCTATTGGATGTAATGCGAAGTAAACAGGCGACAACAGGATTCAGTGAGAAAGACATGGGGTGACTAAGTAGTTACGACTGGAATGAAGTGAAACCAGTTCAGTTTGGATCGCAAATACGTAATATCGAGCGAGGTAAAAATGGTCATAAGATATCAAAATACATTATTACACGTTTATTAAACGTAAAAATTGTTCAGGGTTATTTTTTAAATTAGGCTACTTTTTGTTCTGTTTTTGTTGTACCAATTGAGGAATATGGAAATAATCAGATTACGTAAATAGCCCGATTAGCCTACACCTCGCGCTATTTTATTGTTTTGTTTTACTGAATTAAGCGTGTTATTATGATACAGATTCCCATTTCTCCCCATACCCCTTCACATTTAGCGTCTATTCTGTCCATCCCACTCATCAACAGGTTACTTACTGCGTTCTTTTATTAAAATACGTTCGGTCTTCTTTCTTATGCGTCTTTATAACAGCGCCTGAGTTTGAAACACTTTCAGTTTCACTAGTGATGTGTCGTTGGTAGTTCACTGACTGACTATCGTTCGCAGTTCAGTGATTCGTTCACTGAACGTACTACGCCCGCCCCGAATCGTTCGCGAACAACAGTACACTTGCCCGAATCGTTCGCGAACGACACAACAGTACTTTTGCCCGAATCGTAATGGTAAATGGACTGCATTTATATAGCGCTTTTATCCAAAGCGCTTTACAATTGATGCATCTCATTCGCCAGAGCAGTTAGGGATTAGGTGTCTTGCTCAAGGACACTTCGACATGCCCAGGGCGGGGTTTGAACTAGCAACCCTCCGACTGCCAGACAATCGGTCTTACCTCCTGAGCTATGTCGCCCCGCCCCGTCGCGAACGACACAAGAATAGTTCGTTCTTCTTGCTGTAGCGAATGAGGAGTCTCTGGTGAGGAAAGTGGGTGTGGAAATATGAAATATGGACAGTACATGGATAATAATCGAACATCACTGTCAAGTGTTGCTGTTTGTTTTCAATGAAATAACAAGCCTTTTTTTAAAAACATGTCTCAAAGTAGGATAGCCAAGGCTACTATTTTTATCGACTACATTTTATAAGAAAACGATAGCCTATATCTACTTATCCAACGTACATCAGCACTTTCTCTTTCAAGCAGACGTTAGAACAAGTCACGGTAAAGAAATCAGCATCTAGGGCTAAAACAACACATTTAGGGAAATTTAGTAAAATAAAAAGGCCATATCAAACACATTCTTTCAAACTAAATTGTTTAGAATTGTTAGGGATCACAGAGCTTCTGTGATCCCCCTTGTCCTAATGCTGTAGCTTATTATTCTTCTGCCTAGTTGGCTTTGCAGAGGTTAGGTCTGAATAGTGTTCACTGTGTGAACTAAACTGTGTTCTTGGCTAGAAATAGCTGTACAAAATAAGTATTGTACCTTACTGAACCTGTGTTTAGCAGTTGTCTATGACCATGAAATGCACTTTTTGTACGTCGCTTTGGATAAAAGCGTCTGCCAAATAAATGTAACGTACCTAATGTAATGTAGAATAAAATCGAAACGAAAATAAATTTTTATTAAAAATAGGGAAAGAAAGTGCTTGGTTCTTTGGCTATTAACTATTCTGTGGGAATGCTCTGTCTATAGCCTACTAGGCTAGCTAACATTAATTTAGAAATGTGGCGCTTGCAAAGTAGCAGCAGTAGCCTAATTAAAGAGTAGTGAACACGATCTGACTGTTGTCACTTTAAGAAAATCGAAAACCCTGTCGTTGTGAAATCCATATGGCAAGCCCTTCGTGACTTTTCCTAAAAAAACATGTATTGCTTCTTGTAAACTACTTGTTTATGTCGAATACGAACGGAGGCTTTTTTGGTAGTTCCCCGAATTTGGTTTCCATACTTGTTATGCACAACACCATTTCACCGGTGAAGGCTCTAGCCGGAAACGTTTTATTATTTTAATCTCATAATTTTAACTAAAAAAAAACGTTAAGTGTGGATTATTCATGAATGTAGTTAGCGAATAATTTAGATAACGAACACCGTAAACAAAAAAGTGATTGCCACACGCACGGTCTTTAAAACGATTGCCTGTATAGTTGAATCACACCAGAAGAGGGCAGTGTCCACCGTCTTTCTGCCCTGGACTGTGCAGATGCGGTGGATCGCCTACGTCATTTATTTAATTCCCAGAGAAGCAGGTGAATAAATTCACGTTTTCTCCACATGTATTTATAATTTTAGGGAATACATCCTTACACAGGCTATTTAGACTAATAACGTGACTTGAAAGGGTGTCGTGTTGCTGGGCCAGTGCCTCCGTGTATTTACACTGAACAAGGACGGAGTGTGGCACAGTGGGTAAGGAACTGGGCTTGTAACCGAAAGGTGGAAGGTTCGATTCCCGGGTAAGGACACTGCCGTTGTACCCTTGAGCAAGGTACTTAACCTGCATTGCTTCAGTATATATATCCAGCTGTATAAATGGATACAATGTAAAATGCTATGTAAAAAGTTGTGTAAGTTGCTCTGGATAAGAGCATCTGCTAAATGCCTGTAATGTAACAAAAATATAAGCACTTTTATTTTTGCAGCCATTTTTAATGCGTTAGATAATATCTCAAAGATTTGTTCTATGTGCACAAAGATCTTATTTCTCTCAGATTTTGCCCACAAATTTGTTTATATCACTGTTAACTAGCATTTCTGCACAGGTGTGGCATATCAAGATGCTGATTAAAAGCCATGATCACTACACAGGTGTTCCTTATGATGGGGTCAATAAAAGGCCACCCTAAAATGTTGAGGTTTTTTTTGTTGTTCAACACCATGTCACAGATGCCTCAAGAGTTAAGAGATCATGCATTTGGCATGCTGACTGCAGGAATGTCCTGTAGAGCTGTTGCCAGAGTAATGGGTGTTCATTTCTCCACCATAAGCCGCCTCCAGCGTCGTTTCAGAAATTTTAAAATTTCATCCAACTGGCCTCACAACCGCTGACCACGTGTAACCAAGCCAGCCCAGGACCGCCACATCCGACTTCTTCACCTGTGGGATCGTCTGAGGCCAGCCATACGCACAGCTGATGAAACAGTTGGTTTACACAACCGTAGAATTTCTGCGCAAACTGGCAGAAATCGCCTCAGGGAAGCTCATCTGTGTGCTCGACGTCCTCACCGGGGTCTTGATTTGTCTGCAGTTCGGCGTCACAATCGACGTGAGTGGGCAAGAGCTCACCTTCGATGGCCACTTCCATGTTTTCCCAAGGCCTGCATACTCACCAGACATGTCACCCATTGAGCATGTTTGGGATGCTCTGGGACGCACATAAGACAGCGTGTTCCAGTTCCCACTAATATCCAACAACTTTGTACAACTATTGAAGAGGAGTGGGACAATATTCCACAGGCTACAATCAACAATTTGATCAAGTCAATGCAAAGGAGATGTGTTGCGTTGCATGAGGCAAATGGTGGTCACACAAGATACTGATCGGTATTCTGTTCATTTCATGGTATCTTTTTTTGGGGGGGAATCTGTGACTAACAAATGCATATCTGTATCCCCAATCACATGAAATCAATAGATAAGTGCTTAATTAATCGATTTCAGTTGCCTGATTTACGTTTTACTCAAGAAAATCTTAGAAATTGGTAAGTGTTGCATTTATATTTTTGTTCAGTATAATATATATTTGATCGCTGTGTCTAACAACATTTATGCCATATGCCTCCCACATATTTCACCTGGACATTAAAACAAACTGACTTTGATGGCTAACATTGTTTTGAATGGACTCATTTAAAATAATATATGTAAACACTTTATGAATAAATGATACATTTTCTGTTATTTTTTTTCCTCAATAAGTTCCCAGTGCACTGTAACAGAGTACACCACAGCATCTTAGAGATGAACAAAATATTTCTGATTAACTAACCCATTTCTGCATTGAGGTCAGCGTTTCAAAAGACATTTATTCCTCTGTTTATATTGCCGCTAAGCAATTATGTTATTGTGAATACTTTAAAGTTTTAAATGGAAAGCATGTGCAGACGTGAAGTGCAGTAAACCAAATCCATGCGAGTATAACAGAAAACGTAAAAAAACGTAAAGCGCGCAAGAGAATTTTATAGTTTGTTTTTGTGAAATTGGGACAATATGGGACAATATGGCCTGGCCGAACAGAGATTTTAAACGATTTTTTTTTTTCAAAAATCAAAGTACAATTTACACATCCAGGAATGCACTGTATTGAGAATTCCCACACTCCGACCTCGCAATAAAATAGGCTCAGTCACTGTTGAGTACGAATAAGACGATGGTCACCTTGTGACATCATAATTGAATGGCGTACAGTAGAAGTTTCACGTAGGCTACATGATGCGTATAGTAGTATGATACTATGTACTGTGCGATTTAGTTTGTGTTCACAGAGAAGGTAATTAGCAGGCAGTACACAGCCTACTCATTTATAAAAGTATAGGCTAAAATCTGCTAAAAGGAACTAAAGTAAAGCAGTAAGTAGCTCGTTATGCAGCTCCGGCGGAATACCGATAGGCCTATTCGGGAAGTACAGAGATCAATACACAACGAAGCAAGCCAGGCTGCAACAAAAATTACCGAAACATACTCCACTTTCAGCTAAGACACTGTTCCTTTGTTTTAATCCCGGAATTGCAGAGGATGGTGTTCACTTATCAGGGTTTTGGTGGCCCTAAGAAAATCTGTCTGAGCGGGAGGGGGGGGGGGGGGGGGGGGGGGGGGGGGGTTCGCTTGCTAAAAACCTCCTTAAATTACACTGTTATGAAATGTTCGGTTGCCAGATAATAAAATTAATACCGCTAGTTCCGCGATATGGGATGAATAACGTAATTGCGAAGATAACGTTATTTACCTTAGATAAACATTGGATCGTGTGGGCCCCCCCTCGTGGTCGGTTGTGGCCCTGAACAACCGCATAGACCGTTTAGGCCACGGGCCGGCCCTGTCACTTATTGTGTTTCTTCTTACTGTTTTAATAAACAGCCCACACCCTCACCGGATTAACGTACATATCCAATTTAGCGCTGCATGAGCGACCTGACCTCTCGACGACACTGCGATGAATGAGGTACCGCGTCCCCCCCCCCCCCCCCTCCCCTCCCGACCCGCCTTCGACTGTGGCGCGCGCTTGTTAGAGGGATCTAGAAAAGTCACTTTTCTTTAGTCGACATCAATATTCAATAGAGGTCGCCTTATCCCCTTAGCCCGACTTCATTAATGTAATGCACATATGCAAATCGCCCCGGGGCCACGTAATGCGGTCTCAAATCCCCCGCAGTCAACTGGCTTTAAGGAGATTTTGTGTCGTTTCGTCAAAGCGCTACCCCCCAGAAATTGGGCTTCAATCTGTTGCGGGTTGACAGTCGGTCCCCATTGTTTCGATGCGAGCGTCTTGGGTGAGGAGAGTTCCGCACCATCGTCTCCATCGCCAGCAACACGTCACGAGGAAATAATCGCTGCATGTGTCTTTCATGGTAATGGCTGCTCTTAATGCACCGGTCTAAAATGAACAGTGGATGGGGTAAGGATTAGATAGGCTACTGTTTATTTAATGAGACTGAAATCTTCAGAAATCCAGTGATAATAAAAAAAAAAAAACTAAGACCTGCTTTGGCTGTAGATTGGAGTCAATCTAGCAATCCCTACTACAGCCAAATTTAACAATGGCCTTCAAGGTCAACCATCCATACTGTAAATGGAATGCTAGCTTTGAAATAAATAAATAAATAAATAGACTCAAGGCATAAGAACAATGTATGGTATTGTTCTTTTAATAAAATTGTTTTGATAAAACTTATCCAGAGCCCTGTATCCATACTTATTACATACAATAATATTTTTGGTGTTAATTTAATTCCTTGGTCATCCAAATGCAGTCAAATGTACTCTATCGGAATTTATGTAACACTAAATATTTTTACTGCGTATTTCTGTGTTACTGATGTATACATCTTAGAGTGTTAAATTCTACGTTTTTCACAACTGACTACTCATATAAATATATACTCATATAAACGGAGGAGACGTTAAGCTCTAGATATAATGTATAAGGCAATAGCTGATGGGGAAAGTTTAGTCAAATTAACTGAGGTCATAAGAAGTAAACGAGTATATTAAAAAATGAAGGCCCAATTAAGTAGCACAGCTCGAGTGTAGGGACGTTTACTATACGTAGATTAATTCCTCTTAAGGTTCAAATCAGCCATGTTTATTTGCGCAGAACAGAACCCATGTCACCATACTGCACATGAAGGCTGCACGTGCATGTTTGCACATGCATGTTCCCTAGCGTAGCATTAAAGTATTTACCTGTAATTCTGTTACCTTGGACAGCAGTAGACCTACATCATTTTATTTTATTATTGAATACGAAATATACACATTAACCTGAAAAACTTATTTTCACCTATCATTAATAAAATATGCATTGACAGCAGATTTAATATGACATTTGAATAAACATAGTTTGTGACAACATATCAAGAAAGATTTATTTTTCACTTCCGTTCCGTTTCAGTCCGTTTCTATGACTGCATTTGGGCAAATCGCCCATTTTTATTTCCCACCAGTGGAATTGTGGTTTAATCAGTGCACTAGGTGGCGCTATGTTCCACTACCAAGACGGTGACCACTGTAGATTATGTATGCAGAGAGGGATTTCTCAAATGGAATTGAGTATCGTGTTCTTTATTTTGTATTTGGTGAAACCAAAGTGTCCTGATGCAAAGACTGCATCCTAATCATTTAAACCAGCTACAGTCCCCCATCCTAACGTGGTTCATTTGGACGCCATTAAACATCTTAAATTATGTTCATGAGGCAGGAAGATTAGATAATTTTGGAACATCTACAGCTGTCTGTCTTCCTTTGGTCAGGAACAAAGGCATTAGATTGAGATGTCAGGTCACAACCACTGAATGTTTAATTTAACTAGAATCAGATTGGAAGAAAAAACATTCTGGTCTGGGAGATCTTTTTGACTGTTTGTTTTTGTTCTTTGTTGCTTCTGTCAGTGTTTTCCGGTGCAAACTCCACCGTTTTTGGTCCACTAAACCCGTCAGTATGATGTATTTCAGTACGACAGTATTTCTGTTGTGCTGTTTTGTTTTTGTGTCCTGAGAGGGATGATGTAGCCTACATGGAGCGTCTACATGGTCACTTGTTTTTGTGTGGATTTTTTCTCGACCCATAATCACTTTGGACAGGCTAGTCTTCCTTTAACATGTTTACCACAGAAAGATTAAGACAGAACAAGCTGCTTTTTTTTGCTTCTTCATCCTCTAATCTACTGACCGCGCACGTTCCGTCAACGCTTTTAAATACGTCATGCCAAAAAAAACTCCATATTACCGGCGCCAAGAAAAACCGAAGACAAGAGGAGATTTGGCTAAGCTGATTTTAGGTTTATAGCGGGCAATTTAAATCTTTTCTTTTCTTTTCATGAAAACAAGAACCATCTGTCTGCATTACATTTTTTTTATTAATGCGTTGTTATTGTCATTCAGTTCTTAGACTCTGCTCACTTGCCTGTTTTTGAAGAACCTCATGGTGGTGCCTCGTGGCAGTGTCCAGGATAATGTTCCTAAATTTACCCCGATTCTCCGCTACGTGAGGTATTTGGATGAACGTAGCCTATATGGAGGCCATCTGATTGTTTAGCTTGGCTTATTGTCCACTTCCTTTAGCCTTTCCTTGCACTGTTTATTTTCAGTGACTGTAGCAGGGTTTAAAACTCGTAGTCTACATTAACTTTTCCCTTTGATTTCCTCAGATATTCCGCCAATTTCATTGTGAATCAGGTCAATTAAAACTGATTTTAGTGAAGATCAGTACTCTGAAACTTGTCCATTTTACTGATGATTTCTTATTAAAATATTTGGTGACAATGATATTTTTTCTCAGTCTCTCCATATTTTCCCAGAAGTTAATTTTTTATTATATTTATTGAGCCATACCATTGAGTCATACCACATCATACTATGATCTGTTGATGTGTCTTGAATCTGTGAATTCACAACTTCACAACAGCAGAGTAATGTATTAACTAGTTTACAATTTATCACGGTTGGCTACATTTTGTGGATTATGTGTGGAATGTAGTATCATGGGTACAGAGCTGGTCTTGTAACCTGAAGATCACTGGTTCGATTCCCAGGTAGGACACTGCTTTTGTACGCTTGAGCAAGGTACTTAACCTGCGTTGCTTCAGTATATATCCAGCTGTATAAAAATGTATGCAGTGTAAATGCTGTGTAAAAAGTGATGTAAGTCACTCTGGATAAGAGCGTCTGCTAAATGCCTGTAATGTAATGTTATGTAATGTAAAGATTGAAGTTTGTTTCAGGGCGTGATAGCAGCTATTTCTCTATGTTCAACAGGCAGGGTTGTGAAAGTGATGTCAATGCCAAGGTGACATCCTCATGATGTCTCTGAGAATAATAACTTTGAAATATTCATAATCATCCTCGCATTGCTGCCATTGTTTCAGGCCTTCATCAGTAGCCAATGGGCTCGCGGCAGCTGCCGGTCTTTGGTTCAGTCCCTGGCGTTTGATTGGGCGTCTGCTGCCCTCAGTCAAGGTCCTGTAAGTTTTCGGTCTGTGAGAAGTGACCCTTCACAAACACAGGACAGGAGCTTCCGGAGTCAGCAGGTTGATTAATCAATCCCACATTCAACATTCAGCTGATTTACTAAATGTATTTTACAGTTCATTTCTTTTGTTAGTATAGCGGTTTCCCTATGAGTGAAATGCATCATCATCTTTTTAATATACTGTATATTTAAAAAGGCACAGTTTATATATATATATATATATATATATATATATATATACGCACATGATGTGCTCGATAATGTTTGGGACGATGATATATTTTTTCTTGATTTGGCTCTGCAAATGTTAGATTTGTAGATCAAACAATTCATATGTGATAAATGTGCAGATTCTCAACTTTTATTACATTTTAATGTATTTAAATTAAATCAATTTAATGTATTTTATACACTTTGGTATCGTCATGTAGAAATTGTAGCACTCTTTATACGTAGTCCCTTCATTTCTGGGCACTATAATGTGTGGGACATATTAATGTTATGTCAATGAAGGTGGTCAGGTTTGGTACTCTGTCACATATCCTTTGCATGCAATGACTGCTTGAATTCTGTGACCCATACACATCACCAGTAGCTGTGTATCTTCTCTGGTGATCTGGTATCTTCTCTGCCAGGCCTGAACTGCAGCCATCTTCAGCTCCTGCTTGTTTCGGTGGCTAGTTGCCTTAAGTTTTCTCTTCAGCAAATGAAACGCATTGGATTCATATAGGTTGAATGAGTTGGCCAATTAAAAATCTGATCTGTTGGACAGGTGTTTGGGGATTTTTCTTCATTATGGTGAGAAGTCTTTAGACATCAACTGCAGATGTCTTCCTTGTCTTATCAGGGCCTTTGTAATTACAGAGCAACTTCTCTCTTTTTTCTTAATAATGGCTTCCTTGACTGTCATTGGTACAACTCTGGTCCTCATGTTGACGAATGCCAGTAACAGGCTCCGAAGGAAAACACAAGCATAAAATCAAGAATAGATACTGAAAGCGCCCTCATACCTGCACTAAGGAAACAACAGACTAATCCGAAAAAATATGTCTTTGTCCCAAAATATAAATAGTAAGTATATGTGTCTGTGTGCTGTAAATATTAAATATATAAATAGTTCATATACATTGAACCATTCTCACTTAATACCTGTGCATTCAATACAATGTAACTTTACCACACAGACCTTAAATGATGAAGCAGCCAGCCTGTGTTATCCATAGTGTAGGGAGGGTGAAATGAGAACTGGGGAGGGTCTGGGTTTGGGGCAGCCAAACCAATTAGAGTAATGAGAGAGTGCAGGCAAATCTTCCCAAAGCCCGGCTTGGGCGTCCCGAGCTGGAAATGGGAGGAGTGGGAGGAGGATCAGCCGCTAAATCCAAAAATCTTCAGGGATCGGGGCACGGGCTGGAATCTTTTAGCCCCCTTTTAAAACCTCTTAAAACTGCCCGGCCCGCACCGCAATCCCAAGATGGCTCCCGGCACCCCAATCTGCTTACGCTAACGGCCATTTTGGCTCAAATTCTGCCCCACTTACCGGGGCCTGGGCGCCTTTTCCCGTCTCTGTTAAGCGGTGGGGGCTGGTTTCGGCTTAGTGCCAGGGGCACGAACGCTGGAGGAAGAATAGAATGAGAGGTGATCATAAAAGATAAATGTTCCGAAAGCGAAGAATTATGGCCTCCTCCTCCTTCTTTGGAAAATGTTGGTAGTCCTGTTATTATTTGGCCTCGTGTAATATTATTGTTTTGTTGTTGATGGGGTGGTGTATTTGGGAGTCCTACCTGTATTTAAAAGGTCATTAGTAATTAATAGGTAAATGCTGTTTAAACAGACAAGGTTTTTTTCAATTTTTACCAAAACAATATACTGAAATTTCAGTTTTCTAACGGCTGGTTATAAGGGCATTTGGGGGTGTGTGGTCTAAAGCAAGAAAATTCACTTCAGGTGTAACTCCAAAGTAACTTGTACAGATGACACAATTCATTTTGAAATATAACATTTTATTCCTAGTGTTGAGTTTTCAGTGCTAAATTTGCAGACTTGCTTGTGTCAAAAACGACAGTTAAGGTTCTTACTTTTCAGGGACCTCTGCCTTCAACGTGTGTGCTCCAAAAACTGCTGTTAGCTGCCTCTATACTGTCCACTTCATTTAATTGCCCTGTCAGTTATTAACCACTTTCTGAAGTAAATATAATTCACTTCAAGTCCAGGTCAAGCCAGCTGCTCCTGAGGTGGCCATTTTGAGGCGTCGCGGCCTGGTTCTCGCTTGCGGCCCACAGTGTGCTGCGAGTTTAAAGCAGCAGGTGCGCTCGAGATGAGCATTAGCCCACTGAGCTAACGGGTGGCTAACGGGTTCCGCGGCGGACGCTAGCGTGCTAACTCGCGTCTCCGGTCTCTGCCGCGCTGCGGCGTGGAAGGCTAATCGCCGGCGCGGGTCCAGTGGGCTTGCTCAGGTGCGTCAGGCTGTGTAGCTGCGAGCTGCGCCGCGGCGCCGAGACGTTCCCGGGTGTCGTGAGAGCAGCAGCCTCGCAGCGTGCGGCCAGCGCCAGAGCAGCCCTCGGTGTGCTGTGGAGCTCCGTGAACACGCTGAAGGGGGGCAGGAAGCTGCAAGCTGTCAGCCGGCCAGTGGCCTGAATGACCCCGCCCCCTGGAAACCGTCGCTCTCTCAACGGGGGTCCTGCCCTGACCTCAGCGAACAGTGTGCGGACGGGCAGTGGGGCCGGGGTGGGGGTGGGTTTGGGAGAGGACACACCCCTAAAAGACTGTTGTCCTATGGGGGCTCATTCTCTCTCATGCCCAAGGTGAATTAGGGAGCGCCTATTTTAGCATTAGCGAGACCGTGGGGGAAGACTGTGACGATACTGCTCTATGTGTTTGCGTGTGGCTGTGTATGTGTGTGCCTACACTTGCATGCTTGTGTGTGTGAATGTGCGCATGCTCTCAATACACTAAAACACGTTAGTGAAAATATCGTCTTTTTATTTTTCCTTGCATCTAATAAACCAGCCTTAGTTTATTTATTGCGCACTGAACCGCATTTTTTAGTGACAAACTAGCAGTGAATATTGTACTCTTTTAGTGATGTCAAGTATAGAATAAATGCTCTATAAATCGTTATTAACTGGACTGCATGACAAAATGTTTCCTAATAGCTTTCATTCTCGGGAAATGTGCGTAAACCTTGGAGGCTGTGGAGTGGGTGTTCTGACAGCGCCTGATTTCACAGAAACCCAGATTTTTTTGCATTACAGTCGGCCATTTGCGCCGCAACATTTTCATTTGTTGCTCAAAGACTGCTCTGCTTCGTTCTGCCTGCATTAATAAAGCAATGTCCCTAAAGGAGCTCCGCAGTCCTCCTTGCAAACCTTTGTACCATCTTCTTTTTGAAAAAAAAAGAAAAAGATTTATAGGTAATACACAAGTATCTTTTCACTAGGCTAAACTCTCACCTAGTCCCTACTTCCTGATCCAGTCCATATCTTGTGACCAGAGCTTGTGACACAGACTTGATCAGGATGTCATGCTCTTGGCCGCCAGCAGGTGGGAGTGTTCTGTGTCCGCACGTAACTGGGTTAGCATGTCGCAGGTGCCATTTCAACTCACTGCCTGTGGTACTGTAGCTATTTAGACCTTTACATGCGCAAATCGTACGTGCATGCCCCAGAATGGTCCAATTTCAGCGTACTGAAACAAAAACCCTGCACGTTGCTCACTCCTTCTTGCAGTAAAACGTAAAGTAAAAATGAGACTGATTATCAAAGCTATGCTCGAGGTAGGGGAGGTGTTTATGAACACATTTCACAGGAAGTGGGGGTGCTGTATTTATAAGAGTTTTTTTGGCAAGTGCACATGCTCTCACTTTAGAACTGACTGATTCTGCTGGCTGTCCTGACCTCAGTCCTCAAGAGTTATAGAGTACAAGCCTTCAGGAGAACAGCCGTAAATTGCTTGCCTTTTTATATTAAGTGTACGAACCCTGCCGGTTGACTCCAAAATATTTCGGTACGTGAAAAGGCGGTGATTTGTTCGGGATTCAGGTGTTGTTTTGATATCGTAAAGTCTGGTGTTTTATCATACAGTGCGCGCGCGCGCGCGCGTGTGTGCGTGTATGTGTGCTGGTAACTTGCGAACAATAAATGTGCATTGACGGACAATCACCACTATGTCTTCTGTGGAACAGTTTGAGTTTCCTTCATAATCAACACGTGGTCAGCTTGTCAGGAGAACAGCTCCTCAGGGGACTCCAGGGTCACTTTAACCTTTAACCTGTGACACTCTCACATAAGGGGAAATAAAGGGGAGCGTTTGTATTGTGTGTATAATGTATATTGTGTGCATGTGTGTATAGTGCATATGTGTGTGCATATTGTATTCATACAGTGTGTATGTGTAGAGTGAGTGTGTGTACAGTGTGTATGTGATCAGGGGATGATTAGGTGGCAAGTTAGAGAAAGCCAGGTTGGGAATTTAGCCAGGATACCGGTGAACTCCATACTCTTTTCCGACAAGTGTCATGTGGTCTTTAATGACCACAGTGAGTCAGGAACTTGGTTTAACATCTCATCTGAAAGAAAGCATCTCCTACAGCACAGTGTCCCAGTCACTGCACTGGGGCATTGGGGTTTATTCGGCCAGAGGGAAGATTGCCCCCTGCTGGCCCACCAACAACACTTCCAGCAGCAACTCAGTATTCCCTGGTGGTCTCCCATCCAAGTACTAACCAAGCCCACACCTGCTGAGCTTCAGCCATTTGGCAGGAGCAGGGAGCATTGTGGTATGTCTGTTCAGTGTGTATGTGTATGTGTGTGTGTGTGTGTGTGTGTGTAGCAGGACTGGGTCCTCGCAGGGTTGTGTTACCTGTTCAGTGTGTGTGTGTGTGTGTGTGTGTGTGTAGCAGGACTGGGTCCTCGCGGGGTTGTGTTACCTGTTCAGTGTGTGTGTGTGTGTGTGTGTGTGTGTGCAGCCAGCAGACGCTGGAGGTGACAAGCTTCAGGACTGGAGGGGGTTCGGTTACAGCGGCGGTTGCCACGGGTGACCACTCAGGTTCAGGTTTCCCTAGAGGAGCGGGAGCCCCTCCCCCTTCCCCTCTGTCACCCCCCACCCACACACACACTGTAAATTAGAGTAAAATGGTCTGAGCCCTCTTTGCCCTCTTTTTCCTTGAAGAAAGTGCTCTGTCTAATCTGGATCGGAGGGGGGGGGGGGGTATTAGCCTGGAAAAGATCTGTAGGGATTCTCCAGATTCCTACTGGGGGGGGGGGGGGGGTTACTGCCAGGGCATTTGGGGTGCTACTGTTGTGTGAGTGTGTGTGTTGGGGGGGTGAGGCGTCGAGAGGGAGCAGGGTCTTGTTGAACTCGCACCCCTCCCCGGTCCTTGGCCTACTTCCCGAGTGGCTGAACGAGGCCCCCACGAATCCGGGCGCGGGGGGGATTAGGGGGGTCCCCCTCTCTCCTCCTGCAGTTTAGGATTTTCCACCCACGCCAGACACTAAACTCCTCCTCGGATTAAGATCAAGGAGTAAAGAAAGAGCAGCATGTGGGTGTTTAGGGGGGGCAGATATCAGAATAAAAAAATACATTTAAACTAAAGATAGCATCGTGACCATTGCAATGCCATCTAACCCAGTTACGGACGTCTGCTGGGTTTTACAACGGAAAATATAACAGACTTGCTGATCTTTTATTTGTCTTAGCTCGGCTGATCTGTGCTTAGCCTGCTCCTTTTCATTTTTCTTTTGCAGTTTTTGGAGATCTTCGGTCCCCACTTGGACACAGCCCTCCGACCCGCTTAGCGGCTAACGCTGGGCGCTCGCGGTTATCCGATTGGCGGGACACAGGGTGATTATACTTAGGAGGGGTAATACGAGGGGTTTTAAAGTCATGTCCCCCCTCCACCCCCAGGGCTGAGACTCTTAGTCCTGGTGTTGAGGATGTCACTAGACCAGTGGTCTCCAACCCTGGTCCTGGAGAGCAACAGGGTCTGCTGGTTTTTGTTTTCACCTTAAAATCAGCACCCAATTGAGACCCAAGACACCAGGTGAGTTGAGTTAACTGTGTAATCAACTGCTCTAATTGATTCAGGAAGTGCAGAGTCACTATGAAAACCAGCAGACCCTGCAGCTCTCCAGGACCAGGGTTGGAGACCACTGCACTATAAAGATCGGGGGGGGGGGAGCGGTTATTTGGCATTTGGGGCCGGTCCTCCAGTCTCACCCCGTCCCGCGGCCGTCTGTTCTAGCGGGACGGGGGCGGGGTGAGGGAGAGGACAGAGGAGATCCCTGGGGCGGGGCAGAACTGACCCGCCGGTGTGTTTTGTTACGCTGAATCATTTATGGACCCGACGGGCACCCTTACACCGCACGCATTTTCCAAAACAGTATCGCCAGTTCGTACAGGTGGGTCAGTCTGCTTCAGTCTGCTTCAGTCTGCTTCAGTCAGCTACAGGGAGCAGCTGCCTCACCAGGAACCGTGGGATTAGGGAGAATGGCAGAGTCTTACCTCTGTGGGTGTTTATTTCTGTTAATGCCACTCTCTCTCTCTCTCTCTCTCAGCACCCTGCTACCCTGCACAGAGCACCCTGTCACTACACAGAGCACACTGCTGCCCTGCACAGAGCACCCTGTCACTACACAGAGCACCCTGCTGCCCTGCACAGAGCACCCTGCTACCCTGCACAGAGCACCCTGCTGCCCTGCACAGAGCACCCTGTCACTGCACAGAGCACCCTGCTACCCTGCACAGAGCACCCTGCTGCCCTGCACAGAGCACCCTGTCACTACACAGAGCACACTGCTGCCCTGCACAGAGCACAGAGCCCAGGGTGGTCATAAGATCAGTGTCCTGTCCTGATCTCAAACATCCAACCACCTGTACTCACATCTTGGGTCCTGGCTGTTGCTCAACTCCAAGACCAGGAGGTATGGATTTTTAAAACGTATTTGAACTAACTGTCGGTGTGGTCCTGCTGGTTGGCCAAGAGGTAAGGGTTGTGGGCGTGCCCCGATTTGGGTGCAGGAGACCCAGGTCTGCCGGTCCGCCTTGCCCTTATGTCTACTCTGCCCCCTAAATCCCACCCCCCTGCCCCAGCCTGCCTTCTGCAGGGCAATGGGCAAAGGAAGAGGCTGCTCCCCCCCCCCAAAGTAAGAAGTGGGTCAGGAGTCTCAGACTGAGGGATTATGGGACATGAGTCCAGTCACCCCCTTATGCTGCATTTAAAATGCCTACCACAGAAAAAAAAAAAGACAACTCAACCACCCCCCCCCAAATCTAACCACTATTTGACCCTGGGGGGGGGGGGGGGGGGGGGGGGGGGAGGGGGGGTCCCTCTGCCACAGTTGGGGGGATGGGTGAGGACGGGGGGGGTGTTTTGAGGGATATCCTCTCACTGCGCTGAGCACGTTCGGGTTCGGCCCCGCTCTTTCCAGAAGTTTCCGAAGCCGTCTCAAGGTCGCCAGACCACACTCGCGGCGCCTGGCCGACGTTTCATACACAGCCAGGGGGGAGGAGGCGGGAGATTTTTTTTTAAAATGGTCCAATCTGCAATCTGTGAGGGAAACAGTTTGGGAGTGGGGGGGGGGGGGGGGGAGGGGGGGGGGCAAAATGGATGCCTCGGCGCTGCCCGGCGACTGTTGGCGGGAGCGAGGCGCGGACAGTTCCGCCGCCGCGCTCGATGGATTGTTCTCTAATTTATAGAATCGAGACCAGCTCAGCAATAATGACATATAATAACGACACGGTGATGGATGGCGGCTTTTAAAGGCCTGACCCCGCTGGTCTCCGCTCAGGCCCATCTGTCCAGCTCTCCCTGACACAGAGTGTGATTAATAAGCAAATAAATTATAAATAATAAATACATTAATTTTTTTGGAACGGAGTGATTACATCCATCATCAAAAATAGCGTGCGGCGCGAAATGTTGTCTCTCACCCATCTTGGAGGGGTGGGGGCGGGGGGGGGGGGGGGGGGGGGAAGCTCTACAGGAAATGAGTAAACTTGAGGTGGTGTGTGTGTGTGTGTGTGTGTGGGGTGGGGGGGGGGGGGGGGCGGAGAGGGTTCAGTACAAGAACAGGAAGCAGGAAACCTGGGTTCAGTGATTTGGGCAGCCTAATTCTCCTGATGGAGGACCGTAATTTACTCGCGAATTATTTTTCTGGAGAGGAGTCGCGCGGCCTGATTTGGAGCCGGCGGAGTCGGAGTTCGGGAGTTTGGAGTGGCCCGCGGCGGCGGATTGAATTACGGGCTGATTGAGTATCTCCCGAGGTCCTTTAAAGCGTGACTTACCGCGATACTTCCGTCTCTTAATTCGCGTCCGAGTGTCACCGACGGTGACTTCAAAAGCGCGTCCCGTAACTTGCAACCTTCGCTTTCGATGATTAATGATTAACGGGGGGGGGGGGGGGGGGCTTTCTCGCGGGACGTTTGCCAAGATTAAAAAACACTGCCGCTAATAATTTAATCCAGTTGACGCAGCAATACTGACACGCCTTTTTATTATTGCAACCGTCTCTACGTAGCTGTTATAATTGAGAGGATTAAAATGGCATGATGGTTTTTGCCCAAATTCTGGTATAAATTCAATGAAGAAATGGGGTAGATGATGGGTACACTAATACAGTCCTCAGAGCCAGTAGTGTAGCTGGCTTTTCGTTCCTTCTCTGTAATCAGGGACTGGTGTAAACCTGACTCAACAGGTGAGTGTAATCACTGGCTCAGTATGGACTATCACGCAGAAGAGAGAACCAGTAGTGCTGATTGTGGGGGCTATATTTGAGTACCCTTGTGTAGATTGTCATTTTTGCCAGTTACCTTTGAGGCCGGGCAATCTTATAATTGCAGTTATTATCTAACTATTTTTTAATTACCCATTGGTCCAGTTGCGCGTGCATGAGCATTTATGGGTCATCTTCAAGACCAGGATGACCTCTACAACCTTACACTGTCATTAGTTCATAAAAATGATGCTAACACCGGATTGGATGTAACTTTTTGTTTGTTTACACATTTGTTTTTTTTGTTTGTTTTTTGTTTTATGCTCATTTGAGTTGGTTTGTTCTTGTTTTTAGATCTTAGTTTAATGTCTAATCGGGTATGTGATAAGTTGTCTATCAAGTCTGAACTTCTTGCTCTTCTTGCCACTTTTGGGATTCTACTGTCCCTCTGAGGGGAATTAATGCAATAGACCCCTGCTTTTACACTTGGGTTTGCATTTTAAGTCCCTGTGGATTAGAGGGTTTGCTAAACGCCAGTAAGGTAATACACCCCGCCCCCCCCAAGTGCTTTTGGGGGCACAATGCAGTGTATATTCTTTATCTTAACCCCTTTAACCCTTGCAGGTTACACCAGTCCCTGCTTACAGTCACGTATTTGTGCTGTTGTGTGATCTGAAATGACACAGGAGCACACACACACACGCACACATACACACACACACATACACACACACACATACTTTTTATGCTCAAGCAAGCATGCAAACATACACACATCAGCAACATATTGGAGCACTAAATCTATTTATTGCTCTTACTTATCCTTAATGCTCATAACCTTCATTCTCCTTACATTAACACATGTTGTGTTTTACGTGCCCGCTTTCGCAGGACACCAAGTGAGAGGGGAGACCACCTACATTGAGGAAGCAGACAGTGCCTCCACAGGGCAGCACCTCCACATCAATGCCGGAAAAAATCCCTACCGTCGGCTCTCGTGAGCCTTCATAAAGGGGGGGGGGGCTCGAACTTTGACCCCCTCGCCCTGCGGCGTGGGTCGCCTTCCCCGAACACGGAGGAGCCGCACCTCGCGCGGACAAAGCGCGACACGGCGCAATAAAAAAGAGAGAGAGAGAGAGAGGGAGAGAAAGAAGCGAGGTCATCATTGGGGTGGCAGATGATTTCTTTTTTTAAAAATGAATGGACACCGGAGCAGATGAGGAGGGGGGGGGGGTAAAGGGGATTCCGACGGGACGGCCACTCGTCGCTTCCGATTGTCTGAGGGGGTAAGTGACACATGTCCGGCAGTAAAAACGTCGCCCCCGAGTTAAGAGGCCATTGTGGCCGCGTCCAGTCCTCGGGGTCCCCCTTTGTGTCTTGTGTTGTACCCCATTAGCATGAGAATGCGCCCGAGGTCGGCGCTGGAAGGAGGTGGCACTCTCCCCGCGCCTCACACCGCGCTCTGGGGTTCAGATATCCGCGTCGAAACCCTGAGGGGGGCCCTTTTAAACCTCACAATGGCTGGAGGGTCCCCCTGAATGGAGAACAACCCCTCTGCTCCTCGAGGGGGTCGGCCC
This sequence comes from Anguilla anguilla, assembly GCF_013347855.1. Taxonomy (NCBI): domain Eukaryota; kingdom Metazoa; phylum Chordata; class Actinopteri; order Anguilliformes; family Anguillidae; genus Anguilla; species Anguilla anguilla. The sequence continues at coordinate 37,802,772 of NC_049214.1, read as the reverse complement.
GATTGTTCGACGCCGGGTGAGATCCTGACCCCCGGGCCGTGCCTTCAGCGAGCGTCTCCGTTAGCGATAACTCCAGAGCCGGTTCACACTGACGTCCGGCGTCGCCGCAGCGCCCGCGCGAGCTCTAATTAACGGCTGTCGCTCTGGTAAGAGACGCACGTAAACAACGCCAGCGGCTTTTTAATGACTGGCGTACGGATATGAAATATCGCCCTGGGAATTACAGCGTGAGCCGTAACACCACGGAGCGGGTTCACAGACTAAGACTGAGCTTAGTGCTGGACTAAGTTCAGTTTTGTACGGGTTCAGTGCTTAATTTAGTCTAAGGCTAAGCTTAGTCTGTGTCTGTGAGACCAGTCCCATATGTTGCAATTCTCTGCACTTGTGGTAGGAGTCATATGCTTATGACAATGGGCATGATGCATTAAGTAGTATTCATTAAGGTGTTATGAATAATGTGTAAGACACAAACAGCATTAAGGATTTCAATAATATGTATGAAATATGAATTCATCTGCAGAACAGAAATAAAAAATGCTGGTCCTGGTTCTAGTCGCACCATACTGAGCCATTCTCAGGCAATTGACACTGTCCCCTTATCTTGCCTCCACCTGTGTTATACACACAAATACATTGTAAAATGTTCAGTGTTAAATCAATTCTTACATCGTACATATGGTCCCAATTGGCCTCATATGTACTCTGTTACTGTTGAAATAACACTGGACATTTTACTCTGTACATCTGCAGGATGATGCCCTTGTTGTGTCAATCAGTCTCAACAGCACATATTTTTTCTTCATCAATACTTTTGCCTGCTTTCATTTAACGTTTCATAACTATTTTCTACTTATCATCGTTGAAATTATTGCCATTGTAACGGTAGCCATTGTTTTCTTGTGTTACTGAACATTCGCGTAAAAATATTCCCCATTCTGAAACCGCTCTTACCTAGAATGACTTGCAGAGGTTACATATATTATGTACCAGCTTGATATTTACTGAAGCAAAAGGTTAAGGACCTCACTCACGGGGTACAACGGCCGTGCCCCAGCTGGGCTTCAAACCTGCAACCTCAAAGATACAAAGCCCAGTTGGGTTAGCCTGACTCATTCCGAGCTTCAGACCCACAGATGTACAGTAGGTAAGACACGGGACAGTTGTGGTTTTTCTTCCCCTCTCCTCCTGGCCTCCAAACAGGGGGTTGTTGAGGGGGGGGTGGGGAAGGGTGACCAGAACAAAGGGGCTGGACGTTTTGGCTGTGCTGTGGTCCTCCAGAACACCCGGCTCATCCGGGTTCTCCTCAGAGGAGGCACGGTAGTAAACGGCAGTTAGACCGGGGCAGCGGGGAGCGGACGTTGGGCAGTTTGTCCAGCTGCCGCCAAAGCTGCCGCAGACCCCCCCCCCCACACACACACAGACACACACACACACCCACACACCCCCCCACCCCCTTCCCGGCAGATGGGGGCCCCTCGAGACAATGAGGGGCTGTCCCGGACAAGGCGTGAGCACGCTCAGCGCCCCCTAAACACCAACACACCCCCCCACCCCCTTTACACTAACACCCAACCTTGTCCTGAGCTCCTGCAGGTGTCATGTCAATGATATTAAGATCTCGGCTCCTCCCCACAAGGATATCGCTGTGTAACTTTCGGACGGGGCGAGTCGGGGACGTTCGTGACGATCACCGGAGCTGAGTTTCTCTCCTCAACGCGAGATGATGCCGGTTGCCCTGGCGACGACCAGCGGCCATCGTCGCCACAGCCGTGGGTTTGGAGCTGAGAGCCAGAGCACAGGCCCTGTGGGCAGTAAAAAAAACCAACATGTTTATGTTCCCCTCTCCAAGCCAGAGTCCCGGGACGGCCCAGGCACGGAGTAACCAAGCCTGGCTAATGGGGCGTGTGATTGGCTCCCTCCCTCCCAGCGCGAGGCCGGCCATTCAGTGCAGTGATTGATCCTGACAGCCACACAATGGGGGGCTGGTATAAGAGGACTGGCATGGGGACGCAGCATAAACGAGCGCACTCCCACACACGCGCACACACACACTCCCACACACGCGCACACACACACACTCACACACTCCCACACACGCGCACACACACACTCCCACACACACACACGCGCACACACACACACTCCCACACACGCGCACACACACTCCCACACACACGCGCACACACACACACTCACACACTCCCACACACGCGCACACACTCCCACACACGCGCACACACACACACGCGCACACACACGCGCGCACACACACACACCCACACACACACACACACACACGCGCACACACACACACGCGTACACACACACACGCGCACACACACACACTCCCACACACGCGCACACACACACACTCCCACACACGCGCACACACACACACTCCCACACACGCGCACACACACTCCCACACACGCGCACACACACACACTCACACACTCCCACACACCTCCCACACACGCGCACACACACACACTCCCACACACGCGCACACACACACTCCCACACACGCGCACACACACATACTCACACACTCCCACACACGCGCACACACACACTCCCACACACACACTCCCACACACGCGCACACACACACACACACGCACACACTCCCACACTCACACACACGCGCACACACACACACACTCCCACACACGTGCACACACTCCCACACACACACACGCACACACCCACACTCCCACACACGCGCACACACCCACACGCGTGCGCACACACCCACACTCCCACACACGCGCACACACACACACACACTCCCACACACGCGCACACACACACACACACGCGCACACACACACTCCCACACATGCACACACACTCACACACACGCGCACACACACACACACTCCCACACATGCGCACACACACACTCCCACACACACACACACCCACACACGCGCGGACACACACACACACACACACTCCCACACACGTGCACGCTCACACACACACGTGCGGACACACACGCGCACACACACACCTCCACACACGTGCACACACATACACCCTCACACACACACGCACATACACCCTCACACACACACGCACGTTCACACACACATAAACCCATACACACGCACACACATACACACTTCCACACACACGCACAACCACACACACACACAAACCCATACATATGCACACACACACACAGACTCCCACATACACGCATGCTCACACACACACTCCCACACATGCGCATGCTCACATACACACACACACCACTCCCACACACGCGCACGCTGTATATGCATGCACACACAGATTCTCTCTCATTCACAGGCACACATATTCACACACACACACACGCACATACACACAAATTTACACATACTCAGATTCTCTCTCTCATTCACACACACATACACATTCTCTCACAAGAACTCACGCACACAGGCATGCACACATGCACACACACACTTGCACACACGCACATACTAAGCGAGAATATACACAGCCATGCACAAGAAAATAGAAAAATCTTAACATAATTCAAATATATCTAAGGCCAGCAGATCCTGTCTGAATCAGTTAATTTCACTTTGTCACCTCCAAACATGTATTCATTCACTGCTATGGGCAGAGTCATGATTTATTGTGATATATTTAATGTTTGTTTTATTTCACTGTATATAGGTTAAATTCCCCCTTTCGGATAGCTGGTTACTAGCCTAGGACTTCCCTTGGGTTCTGCCTTCAAACTTCACTGAATAATTTTTACCAAGTGTTACTTCTTTGTATTTTGCTCTGTATTATAGCCCTAATCAATCACTGGAATTACCTTACAAAGTTATAAATGAAACAATGCCACTCGATTAAAAATGTGTTGCCCAAGACTGAGTGGGGAAAAGAAGAAAAAAAACGTATTGTGGTTTAAGTAGCAATATTCTGAGGTACAATTGCACACCTGGCAATAAAGACCCGGACCGTTTCTCCCATGAGCCTCTCTGGTTACTCTCCGAAGTCTCGTGGAAAAATGTAGCCGGCGTTCTAAAGATGATTCATTCCTCAGCCAGGGAATGCGTAGTTGGGCTCCAGCCGTTGAGCGGAGCGCCGCTTATGGGCCTGACTGCCAATAACTCCGCACCGCTGACTCAACAGAAGTGTTCGGACCGAGTAGAGCAGAACTTGTGCTTTTTCTGCTGACAGATACACGCATTTCCGGTCTCCGCCGTTGAGCGCAAATATTAATCTGAGGACTCCGCGCGGAGATTTTCATAGGGGTGGCCGATGAATGGAGATGCGTTATTAACTGAAATCGTTCCGGCTCGTTGTCTGCGCTTCCATCAAAAAGCTGGGCGATGGTGACATTTTTCTGATGTTATTATTATGTATTGCGGCGTTTATCATTTTGGAGTGAACCGTAAATTTGGGAGGGCTGCGCATTCATATAGCTGAGCAGCCATCTGGCGCTCGCTTGTCCATAGAAGTTCACTGCTCGTATTGACGTAGGAAAGAGAGATTTACAGAACGAATAAAATTTAAAGTACCGCAGATCACTCTCACGCTCTGCGTTGGCATCACACGTGCACGAGTGAAGGAGAAATGTGGAGATTATCGAATATAATATTGCAAGTTATCAGTAGCCTTTAAGCGCAAAAACAAAAGGTTGCATGAATGGAACGTGCATGAAGATTCCACACCTTGTTCATCAGTTTCCTGAAGTTATAAAACAGAGGGGTCATATTTCTATTAATTGTTTAGAATCTTAACTTGTGCAACATATTCTTTTCCAGACAACGACTTTCAGAAAGAAATATTTAGTCAATAAAACCTACTGAGATGAAAGACCTTACTATACCGCTCAGCCATCTCCCAGCTGTGATTAAAACGTGTTTTAAAAGCGATGCGGTGTAACTTTGCTGACATATAAACAGGTTTTTATTTTGTTGGTATAGTTCTGAAAAACAAACATGTTGTAAACATAATGCATTAAATTTAAAATTTAAAACAGAAAGATGCATAATCTCTCCAAGTTCTAATTTCCTAATTAACCATGTACTCTTTTGAGAAACAATCTTATCCTTGAAAATAAGCACAAACATCCTGGAAAGGTTAGTAGTCACTGTGACTGGACAGGCGACCAGTTGCTCTGAGACTGGAAAGGTGAGCAGTCACTCTGTGACTGGAAAGATGAGTGGTAGCTCTCTGACTGGAGAGGACAGGGGTCGCTCTGACTGGGAAGGTGAACAGTTGCTCTGTGACTGGGAAGGTGAGCAGTCGCTCTGTGACTGGGAAGGTGAGCAGTGGCTCTGTGACTGGGAAGGTGAACAGTGGCTCTGTGACTGGGAAGGTGAACAGTCGCTCTGTGACTGGGAAGGTGAGCAGTCGCTCTGACTGGAAAGGACAGCGGTCGCTCTGTGTGAGGTGTGTATGTGGAGATCAAACGGCCGTGGCAGTGGCCTCTGGGAGAAAACAGAGTGAATTTTTTCCCCTGAAAGCCAAGCTGTTAACACAGCCTGCCTCAGAACACGGCACCCCCTCAGAGGAGCACAAACAGGGGTGCGGGCACTCAAGATCCCCCCTTGTTTAGTGGCTGCAGTGTGATGCAAATCAGCCATAAAAAGCCAGGCCTCTTTTCTGCTGCTCCATCAGCCTCTTAAGGCATAAACACACACGTCTTTGAATGTCAGAAAAACAATTTAAAAAGAGAGCAGAGTGGGGGGGGGGGGGGAGTTGGAGCGGACGTACACACGCCTAATCCGTCAGCCAAAAACCGCACGGACGAACCAGGGGGAGGCGCTAACATGAAAGAGGCAAAGTGGTGAAAGAAGAAAAGAAGTCTTTGAGCGACTCTCCGCTCTCGAGGACCGCTTGGTTCAGCGTCGTACGTCTTCTGTCCTCTTACTGTGCGTGAGACCCCACCTCCCCCAGTGATACAATGCTGCCGTCGTTGTTCAGAGTTATTAAGCCCTATTTTTGCACGGCCACTCCAACGAGGCCCAGGTGCGCCGGCGTTTTAGCAATCTCCGGTAATGAAGTTCCATCGGGCTGAGTAGTCGCGAGCGGTCGCTAAGGGCCTCGGGAGGCTAAGAGGGCCTTTTAACGCGATCGTGTCTGGTGACGGGTGACACGCTCCCGAAAAAGCCCCTCAGGGCTCCAGATGTTCTCGCGCTGGGACTCTTTGCAAATAGCCTTAGCCCGTTTCCAAACCAGCGCAATTAGATTTGCCATGTGAACATTCGCGTGTGTCTACATACATAGGTTCAGTACAGGCATGTATGTATTCATAAGATTTCAGCACTGATTATTTATCTAAATCTGACATCCGTTATTTTGTTCATGTTCAGTAATTCTGCAATAGATGTGTAACGAAGTATTACTTTCAGTAGTGCAAATAAAACTGACACACAGTGACGGTGTTGCTGCTCATAATAATAATAATAATAACAATAATAAAGCCTACTAATCATCATAATAATAATAATAACAACAACAACAACAATAATAATATAATAATAATAATAATAATAATAATAATAATAATCACTATATGATACAATAATAGAAATAATCTAACTCTCATGCTGAGAGGAGGTTTTAAGGCTCGTTTGCTGTTGTTTTCTAAGCGCCTTTGATGCTCTGTCCAGTACAGAAACCTAGTTACAGTGTGTGGCTCCTTCCAGACTTGCCGTTTGCTCTCTATAATCTTCTGTAAGGAGATCAGACTGACTTGTTGATGTTGGATTACGCGTAGCCGCCACATCGCCTCTACCGATGAAAACAAGTCTGACGAAGAGCGTTGCCCCTGGATATGTAAGCTACTGTATATCTACAAAAACACTTTCGTCAGTAAAAAACGGCTTTTGAGATAACGACGATAAACAATAAACACACGCGCAAACAAGTTGGCAGGCGCGCGGGGTACACGGCTAGGGCACATTTGTCCCTATCCTCTTTTGAGTTATCGAGGTGAATCTCAAATCGGGAATATATGACGATATTCAATCTCCACCTCTTAGTTTCTGGACTGGGGATTGGTTGGCGAGGAGGCCTTCTGCCCCGAAAGCCGTAGCATCCTGAGCAGTTCCGTGCATGCGGAGGCAAAGAAACGACGAGGGAAGCGTAATGATGACGTTTTGGGGACGTGCTGTGAAAACTGTTTGAAATCTTATGACTTGTAATTTCTTAATTTCTATACCTAAAGCGTTACACCAATTTAGGTTGCAAGAGTTCACGTGCTTCTATTTTTTGTATTAAATTATGAATTTATCATAATTGCAGATGGCTGTTTTGTGTTAAAATAAATAAATATCCACAAATTTCCGTGACGACTCAGGTGTGGTTTTGACAGTCCACAACCACTACTAGACTTTTCGGTGTTTAAGTACTGGTAGCACTTGCACGTGCTATTTCCAATAAGGATACTTTGTATTATCATTGTGGCTGGGCTGGTGCACCAGGTTAGACATTACTCCTCAAGAAAAAGTAACATTTTTTTTCTAATGACTCTGTGCTGTGACGTAACATACCATGAGGATGGGTAATAAGACTCGTTGCAAAAGTGATTGTGACAGGTAGTGGTGGGAGGAGCTATCGTGTGTTGCCAGAGACTACGTGCCTTGAACCAATCATAGTGTTTCGTCAGTAGGTTGGCATCTGTTTGCATGCTGATATCTTCAGCGATTTTATGGCCTGTTAAAATTTGTTAATTTTAGCTTTCACCAAATTTACTTGGCATTAAAATGGCTGATGTCCTTAGAAGCACTTATTTTCGAAATGCATTAATGTTCTAGTTTAGTTCTAAAAGCGTTTTGCTGTGACAGCATTTTTGTTTTCAAATGATTCAATAATAAATATACGGTGATTTAAGCCTATCCAGGGCCCATATCCAGCGATCTGGATTTTAAAAAAGACAGTCCAGGTGTGCCAATACAGGCATATTAGCATTTCTTACTCTGTTCAAAGAAAGTGTTCGAAACCGTTACTTTGACAGCTGCGCCTACACTACCAACAAAGCATCAGGCTAAGAATGGAATCTGCTGTGGATGTGCATTTGAAATAAATTTTCACATAAAAGTTAACCCGACGAATCAGAATAATAGACGGATAATTGATTAAATAATCTGTATTTCCATAATTGATGTATCCACAAGTGCTTCTTCAAATTCAGTGCATTCATGAACGTAAAACAACAATTCTAAATTTGCTCAAGAATTTGACAAGGCAGGCTTCTCTGCACTTCGGGGAGTACAATTAAGTCCATCCTTGCTTTACAGTTTTGAACCCTGTTCGGTGATGCCATGTCTTTACGACCTCGGAAGGTCTCGGTGGAGAGAACGCATGTCAAATACACAAATAACTGTCAGACTTAACGGGTTGAATTTATTCATTAAATACTGAAATTGACCGACACACAGCCAAGTACAGAAGTAAAGAAAGCCTGTCTGGGCCCATATGAGTTCCACTATACATATATATATATATATATATATATACAGTGCCATGAAGTATCTAAGATATTGAAGATGTCCACACGACGTTGTGAAAAAATATCTCTATACATCATATAATATTTTGAGGTTATTTCACTCAGGAGTAGGGTCAAAAAACATTTTGAAGATATCCAAAATAGAACCATATATAGTAAATGGAACCCTTGAAGAGCCCGGAAGTCTCAACTCGACCAATCGCCTTTTCAGTCACAGTGCTGCAGCTCCGCGTCTCGTGTGTTTGCGGTGCAGTGGGGTGACGTCCTTCCTTAGAGCACGACCTCACTAATAAACTGTAGGATAAAACTAATCAATAAACAGTGTCTTCCAGGGAATGTGCAAATTTAGGACCCTAAAACGTGCATTATGTTACATTTTTAAACACAGTTTTCAGTTAGTTTGCCGTGGTTCTAGGAGCACGAGTAGCCTACTAAACACTTAGTTCAGTCAATTTAAGTTTAAAAATGAAAAACGTATGAAGGAAATTAGGATGAGAAAAGTTGTTCACGAAGCATTCCGAGATTTTCTATTGTTATTTACAGCTCTTGCTACACTTTAACTGGTTAAAAAAATACTGACATCGTTTATGTTTTAAAACCCAGCATTTTGATTCCGTAACCTGAAAATATTACCGAGACATTTTATTTTTACAGTGTTATAGTACCTAAGATACTGAAGATGTCTAAGGTAAAATAAGATGTGAAAGTAAGCTGTGAAAAAAATGTCTCTGTACATCATATTATGATATGACGGAACCCACCAGTCTGGTTTCAAAACATTTTGAAAATATCTCAGACACGACATTATACTTATGACTATCCGCTGACTATAAAAAACTAGAGCATCTAGATATTTTTTTTTTTAATTTAATACAATATAACAAGCAAGCTCTGTCCTTTTAGTGATAACTAAAGGGTTTGCGAGTAGCGTTTCAAAACAAAAAAAAGACAATTATTGTCAGACTATATCAAGGAGTGAGAACTGTTTCAATTCCACAATAACAGCAAAAACTACTACAGAATTTAAAAATGTAAATTGATTACTGCAAAAAATTTAATGGCACGCAAAAATAGATAGTTTACAATATTACATTATATGGAGAGATATATTATTCCAGATGCAATAACCATCGGATTCATTTGAGCTTACATTTTTTTTTTTTTTACTTTTTTTTATTAATAGATTGGTTGGAGTGTCTTTTGGTGATCAAATAAAGGTTGACTGAAGACTATCAGTTATTGTACCTTCGTAGCCCATTTAAGCACAAAAAAGTGAGTTTTTTTTTTCGTTCAACACTTCATTGAATTACAAAAGAAAAACTCTAACTAGTACAAACAATGGAGTTGTCTAATGAACAATTGTTGCTATTGTTGAAGGCTTCTCGGGAATTGACAATAGAGGAAAGAGAGAATGAAATCTAATGACAACAATGTCCCGACGCTGGATTGCCCAGTGCGCTATTGTATACGATGAAAGATGGACACGTGTACCGCTAGATGGATATGGGGGCTTGACTTGAAGACAAGGAGAACTACACAGTGCACACGCCTACGGCATCGTGCGCAGAAACTCCCCATTCAGGACCCTGGACAGAGCAGAGCTTTCGCGACGCTGCATCCTGCTCGACTCTTCACTTTTGTTATGCTAAAACGGGCACCAGTGGCGGCTCGAGGTCAGCTGACGCGGTTAATTGTCAGTAGTCCCTCAACCTCTCCCCTCCGCTAATCTGCAGAGCTGGCCAGACAGTTGCGGCGTTCTGAAAGTTGTCAGAATACCACTGAGCAGGGAAAGACCAAAACGCGTCTTTTTCATTTCCTGAGCTCAGCGTTCCACTCAATTTGCTGCGTTTGTTTGGATTTCTCTGTGTGAGACTGCGTGTGCGCGAGGCATTTGAGGGTTTTTTTTAATTATTATTTAATTTGCCTGCGTTGTATGTAACCAGTATTAACTATCGAGAGTTTTTGAAAACGTATTTTACTGTAATTTCATCCAGTCTCATCGGCCACTTTGGAATTTTTTTGCTCATTTGAAGTGACACAGAAGTCGAAATGTTGCTCGAACATCCAGGGTCGAATTGTCAAAACCACGGAAATTACTCCAGATATACCTCCAGCCAAGGTAAGAAATGTGTTGATACTTAAATTACCCAAAAATGATTGCTTTTGCGATTTATTCACGTGTATTTTTTTCCTCTCAAGGTAAGTCAGTATTCCGAGTCAATCCCATTGTGTTTAACAGCAGGACGTAATTTGCCGTGAAATTGTAGGTTACTAGCCTAGGCTACTGGACAAGCATAGGCACACCAGGGAATGCGCTACTTAAAAAGTCCACTGGTGCCTGGTGGTGACAAGGATATTTCGACCGGAAGGGAATGGAACGCTGGTACGTTACATTATCACATAGCTAGTTTCCTTTTTAATTAATTGTCTTTTCCACGTATCGCGTCCAGTCGCAGCTTTATTTTATTTAGGCAACACCACACAAAAAGTAACTTGTAAAGTAAATTTTCCTATATATATATATATATAATTCATATAAACTCGGATATATTAAGCACTACTAATTAAATGTTTTGATTATATGGCCTAATTAAAATTGTCACTGATATTACTGGTTGTATGAGCTTGGACCAGCGTTTTATTTAACTCCTTGCAGCATGAGTAGAACTGCATGTTTCATAAACGCAGTTGGCCTGTTATGCTTTTGTTTACGTTTCTGCGTGTATCCAGTTCGCGGGAGACGTTATGAATACGTAATGGCTTGCATTGTTAACGAATGGTATGAACAGATGTTAAGCGCGAGCTGTCATTTCACACCATCACTCATTGCGGTAGCGGGGTACTCCCAACCCCCCAAAGAGACGCCGCAGAGCTGCTCGAGACGCACCGCCGCGCGACAGCCTGTTCGCCTGCAGTTCGCACGGCAGGAAACACTCAACAGGTTTCGAATTCCCACGACAGGTGTTGCACCTGAAGTTCACCCCTTATGTAGAGACGCAAAGAAGTAAAAATCAGCAGCGAGAATACGCAAGTCCAAGAAGGGAATAATGTAAAGCACACTATTTGTGTCTGAGACGGCACTGTAAAAACAGTAAAGACAGTAAAAACCTCTAAAACAGCGGAACCCTACGTTGGTTGTAGGAGCGGTAGAATTTTAGAAATAATCTCTTTATTTTCCCCCAGGGAAGTCCTTCTGTTTGGTACAGCTTGGAAGTGCTTATTTGTCGCCAAGAACATTTATATTGCGGTCCTGAAAAAATGGACATTGTGTCGAAAAAAATGTAATTCAGTGTAACAACAAATATAACATCCATTAACGAAGGGATTCTATTTTAAATATGATAACAAGGCGTTTTTTATTTCATTGCTACATGTCTGAACGGAAATACATGTTTGGTTCATTTGTACGCTATATTGTTTCGCTACTTTTTCAACTGATCTATTTTACAAAATATCGTTTATTTCTGCATTGTCAGTAATATGGGTATTACTCGTTAGTTAAAGCAATGTATTTCGTAGTCGGTTATGAACATGCATGTCAGTTATATTGTTTTCTGAAAATTTTCTTAAATTTCGTCTTAAATGTCATGATAAGTCCTGCGGTGAAGTCACTGTAAATCGTCCACATTATCTGAAAGACAGAAGCGTCGCCTGTTATCTTTCAGACCGAGAATAATGAGACATGCGATATTCACAGGTCGACTTCTTTCAAAAATAAAAGCAAAACTTGTGATGATGATGCCGGCGATCGTGGTGGTGATAATCATATAGCTCTAATATTACGGATAATGTAACACACAAACACGATTTTAAAAGTATAATTATTGTTATTAATGTGTCATTTCTGTTGTTATAATAGCAATGCTACATGATTGTAGGCTACTGCATTTAAACATAACGAAGGTAATCAATCACGGAGTTAAAAAAGTTGTGTACTTAATTGCAGCGCAGATGCCATGATACTGGATATACTTTAATGTAGACTATGAGAAAACAAGCCGTTTAAATCGTATGAGTTCATTTCAATTCACAACCCACAATGAGAGGGGTTTACCTCGCTCGTTATTTTGGTCATCAGCTTGTCTCAGTTCACCCCATTACTGTCTGCTGGCCCGTCAAACGTGGGCGATCAATATGACATAAAAATATTATTAAAGCTTGAAAGCAAGAAAGAACATATAGAAGCATGGTGCGCCTTTCACCAAAACGCGCTTCATATACTCTGAAAACGCAGGCGAATGGGGCATTGATTTTGAATTCATTAGAGAACGAGTCGCCGGTGGCACTACGGCTGATTTCCCTGGGCGCCGTTTTGCGCTAAAGATCGGTGTCAATAGAATTCATCTGGGTGTTGCCTCACTTAACATTTTATTGAGCAGCCCGGTCTCCACCAAAGCAAACAGTTGTCTTTTTGGAAGCCGCCACAGGCCATCGTGACGGCGTTTTGCTGTTAACCGCCTGGCGCTGGAAATCGTGGACGTGCAGCACGTTAATGCGTCTACCTCAAGAAAAACCGTAGGCAACTGGTCTAGAAGCCACACACACACACACACACACAAACATATATTTTAACATATATATATATATATATATATATATATATATATATACATATATTTTTACATATATATATATGTGTGTGTGTGTGTGTGTGTATATATATATAGTACATACTGTATACACTATCGCTTTGGCCATAAAAAGAATGTATCAAAAATTCCTATATTTTATATATATACATATATGTATATGTGTGTGTGTGTGTGTGTATCCTATCGTACATGAAAATGATCGTTTTGCCATAAAATAAATGTATTAATTATATATTAATTATATAAGTGTCTAGCACTTACAAAACCAGTACGAATTCTCCCTGAAAAACTGTGTATGTATATTTCTATTTTCTTATAGATAATAGCTTGTTTAAATGTTTCACAATTGTCTGGTGGTGATTTAAGCTACATTTTGAAATAGTGCTCCAAAATACTTCAATGACATAAATTCGATAAAATACAAAATAGGCTAAACAAAAATATTCCACTATATTAATTGCAAATATGTGAATGACTGTTTTAACTTACTTTACACTCGTCAGTTCATGGAAAAAGAAAAAGCCTAAAAATCGCATTTGAATTTTTTACCATTTTGTTTGTTTCACCGTAGGTTTGTGATTTTATTGTACTTTTAAAGATAATGATTTAGAATCTTGTCACTGTCCGTTATTTGACCTCATTCTTTGTGTGGGGAAGAATTTTGTGGGGAGTTTCTACTAGGCACCGTAGTCCACCGGGGTGCGATGGTGCGAGATCTCATTTCACACCAAAAATATTTTCGCGCTTTATTTATTGAGTGCAGGTTTGTTTATCCCCTGAAACTCGTTAGCAGTTTCTGTCAGTGAATCCTGGGTTCAACAACGATTTATCAATGCATTTGATAGCCATCTTCTTTATAAAGGTGCAGTTTCCAAGTAAAGGTCAGTAAAGGGTCATTGATAATAGGTACATCCACTCATGGCAAGCACTTCAGCATACCTTGTCCACTGGTTGTTTCGTTTTTGAGATTAGCCTTCTTTTTGTGTTTGTGTTTTTTGTGTATTGTTTTGCAATATTTATCAATTTCCCTGCATAAAGACACCAGTTTGTTATAATATTGATTATTTTATACATATTTAGAGATCAAATGTAAAATTGTGGTTCTGCGTTGTCAGGACTTCGCAGACACTTTGGTCATTATAGGAAGGACAGCCTGTCCGAAGGAAATATTTGCCTCTGCGTGGTTAAGTCAATCTAGCCACAAAGTACACAACTGAGGCTATACCCTGATAGGTACATAACAGATCAATAACCTTAAATCCTCTTCATAAGAAATGTGTGCTCCCAACCTTTCTACCAAAACAGACAATTAAACAACATTAAAATATGACATACATTAATATACTGACTGAGCTAAATGGGTCACCAATACGTTTTGTCAATTTTTGTCGCATTCTGGCGGTGTTGAAAGGGGACTTTGCAACAATATACATTTTAAAATATAATTTGGCAGCCAGTTTTGGCCAGATAGACTTACAAAAGTGCCTTTAACATGGAAAAAAGACAGCACCAAGAGATAAATAAATATAATAATATAATAAAATAAGCGTCCAGATGCTGTCTCAAGTCCTGCAAAATGAGAGAGAGGAGCTTTGGTTTATTTCCAAATGGTGAGATCCCTTAAATGCTGTAAAATCTCACCATTGGAAACTGGTGACAAACGCTGGCAATCGTTTTACAATTTTATCAAAAGAGAGAATTTAACCAACCAAATTATTTTTGGATATTTAATCCAATTAATTGGCAAGCGACCTGGCACAAAACGTAAAATGTGCAATCTGAATGCGCTTGCAAATCAGACAAGTGTGTGCGTAGAGGACAGCCTCCGGGAAACTCTTTGGAATGAGACTGCCCTTAAAGTCAACATCCTCAACATCAGACAACTTACTCTTGTTCGCGTAAAAGTTGCGCAATTTAGGGCCCACGGGCTCCGGAGACTCCTTGGTGTTGGTACACCTCTTCACACGTCGAAGGCGATGTTATTCTATCTCTTGTAGCTTTAACAGTGCAGTCACCAGGGTAACCAGGCAGCGTAATCCACCTCTCAGCGCGTAGCACAAAGCACACTGCACAGCAAAGACAAGCGCACGAGACGCAGGCGGAATTCTGTTTTGCCTCCAAGAAATCTCGCGCACCCGGGTACCATAAATAATTAACAAACACCAGAGGATTATTATTTTCCCCCATTATTCTAAAAACGATACGATGAGAAATGGATGTTCTTAACGAACGGGACTCTCCGAAACGAGCGCCAGGCAACACGGAGATGCTGTTTGCTTTGCTCGCGCAGAATGAAGAACTACGCAAAGGTATCGTTTCCTGTCAAAGCTCCGCTCTGAATGAATATTATCTTTAATACAACTGCTTCTGCAAGGATATGGCAAATTCTCTTGGCCTAGGCTGCTCCCCCTCACCTTAGTCTTATCGCTCTTTTACTAGTTCTTTCGATGGACAAGTTTTACTGTTTGATAACTCAGTTTTAACTCTCAAGGGACAGACGCTGTGTCTGTCCGGAAACATGATTATATCGACATCGGCGTATTTAAATAGCGGTGATGACATAGACCGATTTCGATTATGTCAGTTTCACAAAAAGTAGAAACTTGGAGAGAAAAAAATCCAGCGACAATGTATATCTATAACAATGTCTCTTTGGTTAAACGTTTTGCCGTTTGCTTCAAGTCACTATATTTGAAACACAATCGCTTGCCCAAAAGTCGCTATGGCGACAGTTCCCAGTTCTAGACCTTTCCTGTGATGCTTCTATATCCTATCTTTGTAATGCGGTGGATTATGGCTAGATCTGGACGTCCGAAGATTAGGACCAAAGAAGGGGAATCTGCAAAATTACATATGTCTTATCTTTCTTATTATAGCGTACACCACAAACGTTTCTCTTTCTTAGAAATACACTCCATTCGGATTTGGTTCCTGCAGGCAATTTGGACATCTTTTTTTCCGAAAAGAATGAATGCATTTAAATTTTTGTTTGCCTTTTGGAACATCATTGGAATAATTGGAGATTATGGGCACTTTGATTTTACTTCAGGTATTAATTAGCAGGCTAGGATTTTAGCTATAGGCCGATAGTAAACTATTTGTCATAAGATTTATTTTTAAAATAAATACAATTATACGGGAATAACAAATATATTTTAAAATTGGTTGAAACAGCAGCGTAAATAGCACAAAAATGACTTTCGTCCGTGGGGCAAGGAAATTATATTCTAGTTTTACAGGCCCCTTTGAATAAATTATAAGCGTTTGGTGCACCTGTTCATGACGTTACTCCCTTGCTGTTTGTAGGTAGCTGGGAGAGCCGCTACATAAAACCGCTCGGTTCATTTTTTATTAAACCGCCACAAAACGAACAAAAGGAATGCGACTCCTTCCTCCAGTGAATCGCCAAGTGGACACCCTCATGAAATTATAATTGCGGTAAAGCCTGAAGTTGAATTCAAGTTAGTTTAGAAGGCATATATTGCTTAGCATATACATTCGGCCCTTTATATTCAAAAGGAATAATAACGTTAATTTCATGTTTAAATGTAGGACCTTTAATGGTGGATAGGCTACTTTATGAGAGAAGCTGGAAAGCGGATCATATGTTTTGTCTCGTTGACCTTTGCGGTGTCAAACCGCTTATCTTAAAATGAAATAGCCAGACTTCAACGACAATGACGAGAATGACCGGCTTGACCCGGACGTGCATTCGAACAAAGTTTCTCCAGAATTAGTTTCTCAGTGGACTTTTCGGTTGAGTTGAAAAGCAGTTCAACTTTCATTTCTTTCGGTTGTGTAGTTTGAGTGGCTTGCTATTGTTTCAACGTAGGCAAATCTGAATGTCTGCATTATCAGGCCGATGCATTGTTTGTCGAATGAAACCCTATTGTAAAACAGATCTATGCATTTTCAGAACGACATATAATTTCCCAGATAGCGTCTTCGAGCATGTGAGCAGTTATTAGAAATACATATATAAGGTTCTGAAAAAATAAGGCTTGATTTGGCTTAGGCATAAGTTCCATGCTGTGCACGTTGTTTTCGCAAGCAGGCCTACCAATGTTAAGTTTGTACGAAACAAGTAGCCTTCGTACAGGTGCTACATGCAACGATGAGGGCAATTCCACGGGTTGCTTTCAGAACTTGCCCGTTAAACGACCCTTTTTGGTAGCTCGTCAGACCCCTTCGGTGTCATTGCTGATACGCTATAAATGAATTGCCTTATACGCCCCGGGAATGCGTTGCGCGTCCTGGAAACGTATTGAAAAGAAAAACCTCATAAGAAGCATTTGTCCGGCAGTGATTGGTCAGTGGGACTTCCTTTCGCGCGGCTTGGCCGGTGCTGCGCGAGAGGGCAGTTTTATTAGGCCGTCTCTAAGTTTCTTGTCTGTGAACAAGCGGAGGCGTGCGTTCAGAAGCGCGTAGCGCGCCTCTCTTCAATTAGCTCCCAGAGGGATGGTCTTTGGACCGGAGAACCAAAAGAGGAGGCGACACATCTCTCGACTCGTGAGTGTGAAGTGGACGAGACACAGCCACCCTGGATTTAATATTGCTTTAAGATTTTAGGGGAGGACTTGCTGATCGCCATGCAAAGTAAGATATGTTCAGTTCAAGTAATTCGTTTATTGATAGATGGGAAATAGGGTTGTGGAGGGAGAAAAGAATGAACAGAAAGCACAGTTTTCCGTCACATGCTGAAATTAAATTGAAAGATCAAACTTAGTGATTACTGGTCAGTTACCGGCCAGTATAGATGGTCTTATTATTGTAAATAAAACATGACACCCTGGCACACATGCGCATTAAATAGATGTCGGAAGCCAACACATAAACTCAGGACTGTATGTCGCGTGCCGGTTTATGATATGAGATCGGTCATATCGGTCGGATGTTTATTCCTATGGAATTTTAAACCACTGGTGTTTGTGATTCATTCGTTGCATTTCCGCATCTGTTCCCAATCCCTTTGTGCATTTATAAACAATTCTTAATGTGTAGCCTATATTGGCACGAGACAAGACCTGGAGTAATAAGAGGTTGTGTGTATGATTTTTATCTGAACATTACCTGCATTTTTGAAAAGTCTGAAGCACAGTGGCTTTTCACTATTTATGTCCTGCAGTAGTAGTGGTCGTATTAGTGGTGGTAGCAAGAATACATTTTTGCGTATTTTAAAGTATTTGCGTACACACATAGTTATTATAAGAATAAGAATAACAAGGTCGAGGGATTGTCAAAATGGCACAGGGGTGTCTTATTATTATTATTATTACTTGTAGAAGTAGTAGTATTGGAAGTAGTAGTCGTTTATTAAAAGTATTTGTAAATACTTGCATGCATACACACCTAATGACCAAATGATAATAAGAAGGTCGCGCGCAAGGATGATGATGATGATGTCGATGATGCTTATACTACTACTACAACTAATAATAATAACAACAATAATAATAATAATAATAATAATAATAATAATAATAAAATATCAAAAACAACAACAATTATTATTATTATTATTACTAAAGTCTAGCATGATTATGTGTGGCTCACCGTCCCTTTATGCCTTGAACGTTGGGAAGCAAACCACGTTAGGTTACTTTTTATTTCGTTTATCATAATTAAGTTACTGGTTACTGTGTATATATATATATATATATATATATAACCATAAAAGAGCATGCGTTTGTCATATTGTGAAATTACTTATAACAAACAGGCTGTTTATTCCTTTATAGGGCGTTCTGATATCTATGGTCACGTGTCACAACTCTCATCAATCAGTAATTCGGATTTAAGGCCAGCAAATCTCATCCAACCAACAATTTGGACACCCTTTTCAAACTTGATTTCAAAAATAGGATCCTAGAAGCATGTAGTATATGTGTAGTGCATACCATTTTTTAAATTATTTTTTTTTTGGATAGGCAATTGCTCGTGAAAATATACATTTCCAGTTTTGCATTGCATTGAATCTTTTTTGTGGTCAGTCATCAGTGATTTTGTGGTCAATGATCACTTAATGTCCCTGCTATAACGGTGTATATCTATTGGAATATTTTATCTTTTCCAGAAAATAAAGTAAATTGTATTTATTTATTTATTTATTTATTCATCATTTATTAGTGTCGTTGTTCTGACTATTTTGACCTTTACAGTTGTGTCTAATCAGCCTTCAGGACAAGCCAGAAACAGTATAACTGTTATTAGTAGACAAGTAAAGCATTCGGTACAACAGTTCACCATTTTATTTCGAGACAGTGCTTTTGGTTTGGTGTCTGACAATTAAACTTCTCCTAAAATGTATTTTGCGAAGCCTGCACGTGCCACTGCTGTAGAGTAAAACCTGGCAAAAACTCCGCCAGTGTTACCAGGACTACAATACACTTAACTGCCAAATCCAAACAGCATATGCAACATATCAAAACTACCAATCACACACACACACACACACACACACACACACACACACACACACACGCAGTGTAACCTGCCACCAGCTGTGAATGTAAACGTAAATGTTTTTATGTTTGTGTATTTGTTCCTGTCGACCAGAAATCCCTGTTTGCGCGGGATGCAATCAGCACATCGTGGACCGTTTCATCCTCAAGGTGCTGGACCGCCACTGGCACAGCAAGTGTCTCAAATGCAGCGACTGCCAGTCTCAGCTCGCGGACAAGTGCTTCAGCAGGGGCGACAGCGTTTACTGCAAAGAAGACTTCTTTAAGTGAGTGTATTCTCCGTTATCGCGTTTTTTTCTCTTCTGATAATTAACCTGGTTAAAATAATTCGTGAAGAGAAGTATAAGCGTTTAGGTGACATATTTAAGTAGCCTTTCGTGTATAAGAGATTGCGAGTGTGAATTAATGCTGTGCCTTGTTAAATTGCTTAAATTTAGATGTATTTACTGGGTTATTGTTTTATTGCATGACTTTACAAAAGGACAGCCTGTTCATTTTAAGTAGCCAGCTCAGAATAAGCGCGTATTTTGAATCATGTATTAAGGTCGTATAAAACCATTTTCGCAGTATTCGTTGATATAGTTTATGAATAAGGTGGGGCAAATTAGTTTCTTCCACTCTGAACTTTTGTTTATGCTGATGATAAGATTATGATGTCTGTAATTGTGTGTTTGCATCAATATATTTGATGTCGGGCCTATTGTTTCCAAAAGGAGATTTGGGACTAAATGCGCAGCCTGTCAACAAGGTATTCCACCGACCCAAGTCGTTCGAAGAGCGCAGGACTTCGTGTACCACCTCCACTGTTTCGCCTGCATAGTATGCAAACGGCAGCTAGCCACAGGCGACGAATACTATCTAATGGAGGACAGCAGGCTCGTGTGCAAGGCCGACTACGAGACCGCCAAGCAGAGAGGTGAGAACGCGCGCACCGCTGGAAGTTTCAATACTGACCCACAAGTATTTATTGTGTAGCTCACTTGGCTAGAACAAAAATTCCATGTTCAATAATAATAATAATAATAATAATAATAATAATAATAATAATAATAATAATAACTTCTATGTGATGCGTCTTAAGCAACGATATTAGCAAGCTATATTCAGTTACGGCACCAAGAAGCGCCAATTCGGTGTCTTAATTCAGTGCATCTCCAAAGGACTATTTCCTAAATTTTAATCGGAAATTGCATGCGTAATTGTATGTAATTGTATGTGTTCTCAGTGGGCCTACATGGCGTGTTACTTTAATCTGCTGGCGTAGCTATAATGTAGATCTACATTTTAACAGGCTGGGGAATGTTTGCGTCTTTAAGACATAATTATTAGAGGTGTAGAAAACAACAGAATGGTGTGTTTAGAACCGTAGGCCTACATTTCCTACATTTTCAATATGATTATAACAGAATGCAAATGTTCTTTTGAGCAGATCAATTAACAACGCTCTTGTGTATGCCAACCGTCACCCATGCAAATACATGTATTGGTTTCTGAAAATATGACAGGATTTGTACAGTTTATTTCGGGTTTTTATTTTATTATTTTGTCATTTTTTTTTATTTTTACAAATTAAACGATTTGGTTTTTCCACAATACGAATTGTATTTACAGAAATACAACGTAGCATTAAGGTGAGTGTGCTTTATGAGTGCATGCGAGCCGTATGGATTAAATGAAGATATGGGAGAATTAGTTGCTATGATTAATATCCGGTTCCGGGGGTTCCCCAAGTTTTCTGAGTGTTCGTAGTTTTATGAGGGGAAAAAGTGTTGCATCGTAAAACGCGGAACACTGTGAACCCTGTCCGTTTTGTCGGTATGAAATGCCATGATTGCTACGCGCATCTACTTAAAGACCGTGCAATTTAAACTTTTTTATTTATTCAATAACCTTTCATCGAACAGTTGCTTTGAACTGTGAACTTAATCTGCGGGGTCAGCAGGTCAGCCATAAACACTTGACCCACCCGCGCTAATAACGCTGCAGCCAGCCTCCGAATCGATAGCGCGCTATAAGGGGCCCCATATATCGCAAATTCAAGTGCGTCTCCCGGAGAGAAATGGACGCTCCCCGGCCGAATACCTAATGTAACTTTGGCCGACAGTCAGCACATTCCGCGCGCTGATTAAACTGCAGTCAAGCTGCGATTCAGCCGGCCTGCTTCACAAAAAGGAGACCAAATCACCATCGGGATGCCATTTAGCCTTCCTCAGACTCGCCGGTGACTGAAGACTCACATTACTTACATTTCAGGCGGCACAGACGTAGCTATCTCCATCTTGCCAAACCTCTCTGCCTGTATGATAAAAAAATAAAAACCGCCATGTGCTTTAATATAGACATCCATCTTGGATGGTAGACACTAATAGACCTTTGTATTTTAAATCGTTAAATGGTTAACCCGTTTCTTTGAACGTGTTTCATGTATTGTTTGCATCATATTGTAAGCTGGTAGTAGTGATGTGCTAAACCAGGCTTTCGGTCGAACAGAAAATAATTTTAAAATTTTTGATTCCATTAAATGCACATAATATTGCATGGGGAATACCGTGAAATGCAACATTGTTTTCAGCAGCAAAATATGATCTGAGCACAGGCTGTCAAAGGTCATATCCGAAGTTAAAACTATAATTCCAAGCTTCAAAATAATAATTTTAAAAAATCTTAGACTAAAGCAAAGACAGACTGCTTCATTAGTAATCTCCCTTTTTATATTCACTCGTATGTGGATTTACAGTACACATCCAGATCGGCCTTACTCAACATCGTGAATTAACATACGTTTTCAGGAAAAACATACAAGTTTGTTTTTTGTTAACAAGAGGGCGCCATTACTTACGGGCGATGCCGTAACCGAAGTGGACACTGCTCTATGCGGCCATATGGTCGGGAAGACAGGCGGTACAATTTGGGGCCCACTGACTCAAAGTCATATCAAGCCCTTAAAACAACACGATCAAATCTGAAATTTCTGTAACTGTAAAAATAAATAAATAAATAAATAAAAACGGCTGTTTTATATTTTTTCATTTATTTTACGACCACAGAGGAAAGGCTGCTCAGTCAGCATTCTGGAATGCAAAACGCAACACGATAGGCAGCCCACAGACTATTTTGATGTATTTTTTCTATCGTTCCTTCTAAGGTTATTTTTCATTTGATTTAAAGTTGGTAGTAAAATAAGTCGGTCGTTCCCTGTGTGTGCTTGATTTGAACCGGGTCCTTTCTTTTTGGGCAGAACTACATGGTTTAAAGCATCGTACTGTACAGTCAAACTCCCTATATTATGTTTAAGCGATATTGCATAGGAATATTGCATGGATGATTAATAAATGTTTAAAATTCAATCTGTCCTTCCTGCTCCACATCAGCTACACATATGTAAATAAGAGATGCATTGGAGGTGACGCCGTAATAAAAAGCCGCTACAGCCAAGTTTATGTAAGGACGTGAAGGAAGTTGATGTATTTAACTTTGAACGAGGTTGAAGAGAAAGTGTTACGCCAACAGATTGTTCCTCCAGGACTGTACTTATCCACATTGTTTTCTCGACCTCCGAGTGAATGAAACGTCCTGCAATTTCGTTTCAGAGGCGGACTCCACGGCGAAAAGACCGCGCACCACCATCACTGCCAAGCAGTTGGAAACGCTGAAAAACGCTTACAACAACTCTCCCAAACCAGCGCGTCACGTGAGAGAGCAGCTGTCGTCGGAAACGGGCTTGGATATGAGAGTAGTCCAGGTAATACTTGCTGTATTCACGTATTTATTTGAATTTTCTCCAACGTCAACCGATTCCTTCATATTAAAACTAAGACATGAGCGGGTTATTGGGACGGTAAAAAGAAGCTGTCTTGCGCGCACGTGGGGGAGGGGGAGGTCTAATGGTTTTAATTTAAAGCCGCCGGGGAGCGTTAAATGAAGTCCCCACTTGAAAGTCAGTTCGGTGTGGACAAGCTCATTAGCAGTTCTAGGAGGGAAATGTTACGCACTGTCTATGGTTAGACCTAT
Organism: Anguilla anguilla; assembly: GCF_013347855.1. Classification (NCBI taxonomy): domain Eukaryota; kingdom Metazoa; phylum Chordata; class Actinopteri; order Anguilliformes; family Anguillidae; genus Anguilla; species Anguilla anguilla. The sequence continues at coordinate 37,779,244 of NC_049214.1, read as the reverse complement.
TCTGCGGCACGATGGTCATATATATTGTTTTATGTATTTGCAAGGACGCCATGGGAACAGGGAAGCCACCGCTCTCCCCATGCCCATTATTCATCCTGCTCTTAAGTGATTTGGAAAAAAAGTGGAATGTCGGCCTGATAGAGTCTCGTATTGCTTGGTTCAGCAAAATTACATGTAGCTTTGCGTGCACACTAATATTTGTCTATCATATTTGATCACAAAAGATCTGCCGCTAGCTGTTAGATATCCGTAGTGTAAGCAACAAACTGGGCATACAGTCCGAGTATTCAAAACGGCCCGTCTACGTTTTAAAGCCATGATTTACAATGTGCATAGGAGAGTGGCCGTGCTGAATTTAGAATAATTAAATCGACTGGACGGTAGTGGACTCGTGCGCGGGTACTATCGACGTTAACCCGTCTGTGCTGTGGGTTAAGGACAACTTCCCTCTGTCTGGAAGTTAATTATACCTGAAATAAATCTTTCGGTGGCCATGGTAGTTCTGCCATTAATGTTCGGTCCCTGTGTTTCAATCTTCCCCGCCGAATGAAGAAAGACTCGGGCCCGCTCTTTTGACAGTCTTAGAAAATGAATCATCCCTCAACATTAATGCATCTTAAATGATAATTAGAATCTTATATAGTCCGTACTTCTGTCCTTTTTTCAAAATTTGCTATATTTCAGTTAGCAACAGTCTGACAAGGATTTATTGCAAAGCTGCGTTATGGTGCTTTGACAGTATTCAGCACCAACGCATATGGACAGCACCACAGAATGACATTCTTCGCTCAGTTGGTTGAAAGGGCAAAGGAGTCTAGACTAGACCTTCGTCTCTACATTGCCCACTAAAGGGATTCTGGAATAACAAAAGTAAATATTAAATTTCCAACAGCGGATCCAAATCTTAACACTGCACTTCTCGGGTCCTTAATCGTGTGTCTGGGTCAAACAATCGTTGTTTCCATAAGCTGATCCTCAGTTATGAGAGCTTATGAAGGATAAAGTGTTTAAACGCACATCCCCGTGACTCTCTCCGCAGGTGTGGTTCCAGAACAGGCGAGCAAAGGAGAAGAGGTTGAAAAAAGACGCGGGAAGGCAACGGTGGGGGCAGTACTTCCGCAACATGAAGCGATCGCGAGGCAGCTCCAAATCCGATAAGGACAGCATCAAGGAGGAAGGACTAGACAGTGACGCAGAGGTCTCCTTCACAGGTAATGCAGACCAGCAACATCTAAGCAAAGGATACAATGTACAAGATACGTGACAACATTGAATAACAAAATGTTAATCTGGTGGAGCGCTTGTAAGTGTTTTTGTCAACTGGATGTAATACCATGACAATCCCGTTACTGTTTTTAATGAGGCTATAGTACAAACTCTTTTTCTTTGCTGCTATTTTGTTTTCTTTCAAAGTAATGGAATAAATATATATTAAATGCAAATGTTAGCGTTCATTTAATACTTAATTGAAAACATAGTGTAAGTAACAAAAAAAACCCCACTAAGTAATTATATTTAATCCAGGCTGTAGTGTCCATGACATTTAATACGGAATTTAATCACATTGGTATTGGAACCACCTCGTTTTGGAGAGCACTGTGTGCAGATTATGAGAGAGAAAAATTTGTCCTTTGGTGCAAAGAATTATTGAAAAGGTATATTACATATTGATTTGCTTCTACGTTTAAGATAATTAATAGCCTACCCAAAAATAGAGGTTCTGATTGGCAGTTGCTCCCTGAGTAGTGTGCACACCTGTTGTGATGCTGTAGAGTTGGGTATACTGTATAAGACTGCCATCAGCACACACCATTAAACTGATAATATGCCAAAATGGTGGAATCTTTTATTTTCATCTTAATAGAAAACATTTATTGTTGATATTTCCTGAATATATAGATTTTTTTTAAAATGACAAAGCCATTTATTATTTTATTTCATTTTTATTTATTCTCAAAACACTTCAAGAAATTTTGTATGCATGAGGATATTTTCGAAAGGCCCCTCCCTGATTTTCTTCGTCTCTGTGTGTGACCTCAGACGAGCCGCCGATGTCCGACATCAGCCACTCCAACGGGATGTACGGGGGGATGAACGAGACGTCCCCCGCCATGGGGCGACCGGGGGCCGGCCACGGGCCTTTCCCCCTGGACCACGGGGTCATCCAGTCCCAGGACGCGTACCCCGAAATGCGCCCCAGCAGCCCCTACAGCCTGCCCCAGTCCCCCAGGTCCCTGCAGGCCCTGCCCGGACACCAGCCCCTCATCTCCAGCCTGGTGTACCCCGACTCGGGCCTGTCAATCATGACGCAGGGCGGGGCCCCCGGCATGGCCCCGGGCATGAGGGCGATGGGCGGGGTCAACGGGCCCAGCTCGGACCTCTCCACGGGGAGCAGCGGCGGCTACCCTGACTTTCCTGCTAGCCCCGCCTCCTGGCTCGACGAGGTGGACCACACCCAGTTTTGATAGCCCCTCCCCCTGGCCCCACCCATAAACCACCAGCACCACCAACCAACCAACCAACCATCAACCAACCTACCTTCAACCAACCGACCAACCAACCAACCAACCATCAACCAACCAACCAACCAACCAACCAATCATTAACCTTCTTCTTCATATGTGGGTACAGATTGACGTCAGTTATCCAAACTCACATCTTCACCCTCTGGAGGACCACTTACCCTCCCTTCCATTCTAGAAATATGGGGGCAATCGATTGGAAAGGGGCATGGTCTTGCTCCGCCAGTTTTAAGTTTGGTCCTCATGCACTGACTGAACTCCTTCCTCAGTCTACACAGGCTGAGCCCAGGATAGGGCTGTGGGTGCTGTCAGTGGTGCACAGAACACTTTCGATGACCAGGAAAAAGAAGCGTTCTGAAGTGTCTGAATGCACAGTGTTCAGCTGGCAGCACAAGATCCCGTTGCCATGGAGGCCAGAGGACCGGCTATCTGTAGCCTATCCTCTTCTTCTGGATGTTCATTGGACAGCCTCTCCCAAGTCCCGCCCCCTTGAGAAAGTCCAACCCAGTTGCGAGTAGTTTCAGAAGTTTGAGGAAACTCAGCCTCACTCAGAGGGGGGGGGGGGGGAGAAAAAGGACCCATGACACAAACCGAGGTGCCTGAGGTCTTTTCGGCGCCGAAAGTACTTTCAATTCATTTCTTAAAATAATTTATTTAAATTTAATTTAATTTAACGTAGGTTTGGTTTTTCCTTGTTTATATGGCTACGCCCAGGTTACATCCCCACCCAAAGCGAGCGCACGCACTTCCTGGTTCTGACGCAGGTGTGTTTCCTCCCGCCTCAGAAGTGATTTGCTTCAGAGAGGGAGCGCCGCTTGGGGGGAGGGTCTTCCCCTTCTTAAATGCACGGGATTGGCTTACTTAAAGATTGCGTTCCGGGTTCTCCCGACAACCTCCTTTCTTTAAATTTGGCCCTGAGTCTTTGCTCGGGTTTGATTGAGCGTGACTGAGCTGTGTCTTTGCTCTGGTTTGATTGAGCGTGACTGAGCTGTGACTTCGGTGGAAAAGCAGACCTGCCACCGCTGGATTTGGGAGACCTCCAGCCTCGATAGTCTCCTTTTTTTCCCTCTGTGTTTGTTCTCCAGTGACATACTGCAGAGGTCTGTTCTAATTTATTTGTCCGAGTCTGTCTTACAGTGTCTGATTGTTGCCAAATGTCTATTTATCACGGTTTCTCATTGTAAAGACTTATTTTTTTACAGCTCTCTCTGGAGGCTAACCTGAACACAGATATTTAAGACTTTGTATTTTGTGGATGGACAGATCGTAAAAGTTACCCCCCCCCCCCCCCCCCCCCCCCCGCCCCAAATTAATTAGGAGTACTTCTATGCATTTGTGTGTCTTCAGCTGTGTCTTGTCCGTTTTATTATACTGAAACAATCGGGGCAATGCTGGCCCCAGGGCGGTGTACGTGTTTGTTTATGTGGAAGATGTTTTATGTCTTATTTATTCTCTCTGATGATAAAGTGATACAGGTCTTTAATAAATTTGTCAGCGAAATCCAACCACTGCTGTCTCCTGAGTGTGGCTCTTCCCCAGCACCACCAAGTTCAGATTATTATTATTATTAGTAGTAGTAGCAGTAGTATTAGTGGTAGCAGCAGCAGTATTATTATTATTGTATTATTATTATTATTATTATTATTATTATTATTATTATTAATAATAATAATAATGATAATAAATGGGTTAAATAGTTGTGCTGCAGTGTTGACCTGAGTAATCAAAATGTGCAGGGGATTCGCGGAATTACCAAGCCAGTAATTAAGTAACCAAGCAGCTTGGGTCTGTGGCCCTGTATGTGGCCATTTTGGGAATTTCACCCCAAGACACCGCAATTGTTACCCTAAAGGGAACATCGTCATGGGATCCTTAATTACATCTGTGTTTTATAATATAATATAATCGGAAAGGAAATTCAAAGAAAGAGAGTTGAGAGTTCAGTCTGTCAGAAGATGAAATTAATTATTTCTGAAGCATCAAACACAGAGTAGATAATTATAGAAGGATCTTGCCACGTATATTCTTAAGAAAATGTTAATATTTAGAATTATCTTTAATACTGTAAACGGAAAAGTGCAATCGGGTAAATATAACTTAAGTTCCATAAGTTCCATAATGGAGTTCAAGAACAAACTGGCTCATATCAAATACTGAATTAAATGTTTATCATTCATAACTATCCAAAATGACTGTAGCTACAAGGCCAGGGTTTCGGGGGGAAATAATCATGTCTTGTGTGAAATGTTCAGATCTAGTTTTCCCTGATTAATCTTGTTCTACCATCTAGCCGCTCCGCCGTTAATGGAATCGAGCAACCAGGCAATAGAGAGACGAGAGTCCTGACTGAATTTGCAAATGGCTGGTCTGGCTAATTACCAAAGCCGTATCAAGAGTTCAATGGTTGCGTGTTCAACGCAGAAATTCGATGCAGTCTGCACGGCGACATTTTGATTTGGAGATAAGCGAGTCGCTTTTACCCACATATGCCCGTATGTGATGGAAATCCTCAATCCATTAGCGAACAGGGGGATCGAGTGCACGCTCGCGAATTTCCTCATTCTGCGTACTTACTTATTTAAAGTCAGGCGGAATTAAATGCACTAATTGGCTGCGGAATATTTACTGAAGCCAACGGATCAGTAGCAGGAATATGTGAGATAATGTAGGCCACTCCGTTTTTGATGGTGGGAAGAGAGACTTGTGCGTGCGCGCGCGCGCCAGCCCCCAAATTTCTGTCCACGTGAAAGCATGTCAGTTCACCCGTCTGTACTATAGAACCAGGGCATAATCTTTACTTCTATGACAAAATCGGTATATTGCACGTAAAAATGGTATCTATTTTCGACAATGGCGAACTGAAAACGAGGTAGCTGGCCCTGGAATTAAATGTACTCCAGCACAACAAATGTTGATATGTAACAATATTTGTTTATTTAAATTATAGGACAAATAAAAACTGAAAAGAGAACCATTCCAAATATATCCCATATAAAACTTCTTGCACTTGCTCAGAAAACGCATGCAAGCACTTGGTGGAAAATTTACCTGTACAGGTGATCGTGCCCGTCATACATGCACAGGATGCTTGTTGTACAAGGGGGAAAGCAAAGTTTGCACAGGTTCAATTTAATAAATGCATTAGCTAAATTAGATTGCAAAACTCAGTTACTCCATCCAGGTGCTGAAAATGTCACTCAGTTTGAAATGGTGACAGGAGATAGTTCCACATAATTGTTCTAATTTGGGTATTTCCTGGAACCGTGGACGCGTAACAATGAGCTTGTGGCAACTGCTAAAAGGAATTCGATTGGCGACAGGTCACGTGACGATCACTCTTTTGCTTTATTTTCACAAAAGGCCCCAGTGGTGTCTTGTTTTCGGCCGGGGCTTCAGATCGCTTCACGCCGAACCGGCGCTGAATTAAATTATTCCACCCAGACAAATGCTTCCCTGTAGCCACGGTCCCCAAAACGGCAGGTGAGGAATGCGAACTCCCGAACTCCCACAGACTTTGTCTGTGTCTGAGAGAGAGAGAGAGAGATTGCGGCACAAAAGCATCGCTAATCTCCAAGGATCCCATGTCCAGTAGATTTACCGGTGGTTTCCGGGGATTTAGACCGCGGATTTGCCAGTTAGAACTACCAAAAGCACGCGCACAGAGACGAGAAATCCCCTGGCCGCAAGAACGCCTTAAACTGCGTTTGTTTACCGCTTGCTGCTGTTGTTCTTTCTTTGGACAGGTGAGAACCTGTGGGCCACCTGTAGGTTAGAATACTCGCAGGTGAAGCCACTTCATCCACTCTCACAAATTAACTTAGTCTCCTTAACACACCTGCCGCTCCGCGAGCAACTCTCAACATATTTTCCCACATTACGTGGAGAGAAGGCTGGTCAAGCGCAAGCAAATAGATTTTGTGTCACGTGAACTGGATTCGTTACAGAAATCACATTACATATTTTCCTTTTTTCAAATAATCTAAATGTTATCACACTGGTGGAATTGAATAGTAATTCGAAGGTAGTCTACTATGTAACCCGTATACACAGAGGTATGTACTGTCCCTCATGAGCCCTTGTGTATGTTTTAAACACCCTTCTCCTCCATGTCAATCTTTTGTTCAATCTAATTGCAGCGAATGAACTGGATATGTAGCTCGTGTGGACGACCCGTGTTTGAAATGACAGTTGACTGGCACATATTCTTCAGCAGACAAATGCTACACTTCACATACGTTTAGACACGGTCCCTTGTGGTCTGGAATTGGTCTGAGGGACTGAGTAATGGAAGATTCATCAGCAACTGATTTTATTCTGGTGGAATTATTCAGTTTTTGAAAAGGCCTAGTTTGATTAGGTATTATCTGAAATAGTTCTCAGGCTTTGAAGGAGAAAGGAAACAAAATTATTTTAATTACACACACACACAAACACACACACAAACACACACACATACACAACAGGAAGTGTCTTCTCAAAGGAGAATGTTCTTGAAAACACTGATGTAAACAATTCTTTAAACCAACAATTTTTCAAATTGTCAGATTAGATTTTAAAACAAAAATGTTTTTAAAATATATATTTTGTAAATATGTTTACTTGTGTAGAAACGTGTTACAATTGTAGTGTCAGGGCTATGAATATGAGTGTGTGTGATAGAGAGAGAGGTGGTACATGATATATGATTGTGTGTATGCAAGTGTTTGTTCCTATATGAGTAGCCTACATGTTTACGTGTTTGTGTACGTGTATATGAAACGTGTGTATGTACGTGCCTGTATGTGTGTGTGTTTGTTCCTATATGAGAGCATGTTTACGTGTTTGTGTACGTGTATATGAAACGTGCGTATGTACGTGCCTGTATGCGTGTGTGTTTGTTCCTATATGAGAGCATGTTTACGTGTTTGTGTACGTGTATATGAAACGTGCGTATGTACGTGCCTGTATGCGTGTGTGTTTGTTCCTATATGAGAGCATGTTTACGCGTTTGTGTACGTGTATATGAAACATGTGTATGTACGTGCCTGTATGTGTGTGTGTTTGTGTACGCGTATATGAAACGTGCGTACGCACATACCTGCGTGCATGCGTGTGTGTTTAAATCCCAGTGCTGGTTGGGTAGTTTGCAGTTGTGTGGCCTGTATTCTCCTCTCTGCCCCCCCCCCCCCCCCTCCCCCACACGCACACACACCCCCTACCGCGCGCGGCGTCCGTTGCCGGGAGTAAATCAGGGCGGACACTAACGCCTCCCCTGGGTTCCGTGCGCCGCGCCAACAATTCACGGGTAATGGAGCCGCGACGGCAGGCTCGCGACTCGCGGCGTGGACGCCAGGCCGGGGACCGGGGGGCCGGGGGGCCGGGGGGCCGGGGACCGGGGGCCCGAGGGGGCCGGGGGGCCGGGGGGCCGGGGGGCCGGGGGGCCGGGGGCCGGGGGCCGGGGGCCCGGGGGGGCCGGGGGCCCGGGGGGGCCGGGGGGGGCCGAACGTTCCTCTCCGCGCACTCGTCCAAAAGACGGGCCCAGATCAGATCGTTTACAGCCCAGTTCACTCTGACCTGTTGAGGAGTGACCTTTGATCTCACGCAGAGGCCAGAGATGCAGGACTGCAGGTTTGAAGGGAGACTCGGGGAGGCAGGAGGGCTGCTTGACCGTTTCTCAGAAACAGACGGTCAGACGGTCACCGAGCAGGGTGATGGGGGAGGGGAGGGGCTTGGTGGCACATCGCTAGCAGAGCACTTGTGACTCGACTGTTTGGAACGTTTGTCAGTTTTGGGCTAAAAGTTCAAACTCTATGGTTAATGCCAAATCAGGCCATTATGCAGGGAATACACCTTAAACACACGGATCAGTGTTTAGGTGTGTGAATCTGTGTTTATTGTCACTATAGGGTAGCAAAACGGTGCAAAACTGGTGCACACTCTGCACACCCGAAAGGCCAACACGTGTAAAAGTGCTTCTAGTGTTTCATGTGACACACACACACACACATGCTCTCACACACACGCACACACACACACACATGCTCACACACACGCACACACACACACACATGCTGACACACACACACGCACACACACACGCATGCTGACACACACACACGCACACACACACACATGCTCACACACACACACATGCTCACACACACGCGCACACACACACACACACACACACACACACGCACACACACACACACACACACATGCTCACACACGCACACACACACACACACACACATGCTCACACACACACATGCTCACGCACACACACACACACGCACACACACACACACACACACGCACACACACACACACACACACACACGCACACACACACACACACGCACAGGGAAACAGCACACGCGGCGCGGCGCGTTTGTTTGTCCCGCTGATGAATGTCCGCGCCGTCGCCGCGGCGGTCCGAGTAATCAGCGAGCGCATTAGCGCCTGTTAACCGACGGCGTCTGGTTCCATCGATCGCCCGCGCGGCTCTCCGTCATCCGCGCCCCGCGTAACGACCTCTTAATTTAATACTTTGACTGGGAGCGCGACGCCCGCTGATCTGGCGGAGAGGGAGGCCCGCGGTGGCGTGAGCGCGGGCGCCGCCCCCCGCCGGCGTCTCCGCGGCGTCCAGCCCATTCTGTTCTGGCCCGGGGCCCTCTCACCGCGCCGAGATCCCGGCGTCCGGTCGACTCGCGAGCCAAAACGGAGCCGCTCGGCATTCGGTAACGAGGGCGGGGTTTTTTTTTTTTTTAAACGCAGAAACGCGTGCAGAGCGGGCGCTCTAAGTCATCTCGCCGTGTGTGTTTTGCGACGGGGAGAGGGACATGCGGGCCAGCAGATGGGGCGGTGCGTCGGGGCGATATTACTGTCACAGAATTCGGGAAATTGATAACGCCGGAGGTTGTTTTAATGCGCCGCCGCGTTTAATGGAATTCATTCGCCGGCCGGTCGTTACGGCGACGGCGGGACCGCGGACCCCTCGCTCGTCTGGATCTCAGCACGATTCATCTTCCTCTCCGGTTTATTTTTCCAGAGGTGAAGTGATCATTGCCTCGGCGTCTGCGTCCTCAGCTCAGGCCCACCCCCCCCCCCCCCATTCCGCCCCCCCCCCCAGGGGCCTCTCGTGTCGATGGAGTGCTAACAGCTCCCGTGGGGCCCTGTCTGGCCCCCGCCGCCTGCCTCTACCCACAGCGGCAGATGGCTCCTCCAGCCATCACGCTTTTCAATTAGAATGTGAACAGGGGCCATCCTTCACCGCGCAGGCACATACAGACAGCACGGAGAGAGAGAGTGTGTGAGAGAGAGGGAGAGAGAGAGAGGGGGAGAGAGTGTGTGTGAGAGAGAGGGAGGGAGAGGGTGTGTATGTGTGAGAGAGGGAGAGAGTGTGTGTGTGAGAGAGAGAGAGTGTGTGTGTGTGTGAGAGAGAGAGAGAGAGAGAGAGAGAGGGAGAGAGTGTGTGTATGCGTGAGAAAGAAAGAGAGAGATACAATGTTGTTGTATCTAATACAGCACATTTAAAATATTACATTTCAAGAGAGAGAGACATGTGGTTTCCATGTTTCTGTGTCTTACATGTGTTACTTTGGCAATAGGACTGTAGTTGTCCTGCCAATAAAGCAAATTGAAATTGATATTGAGAGATAGAGTGTGTGTGTGTGAGAGAGAGAGAGAGAGAGAGAGAGAGAGAGAGAGAGAGAGAGACAGAGAGAGAGAGAGAGGGAATTAGGCCATTACACTTTACTAATTAACATTCTAAAAAGAGCATTACAATTTTGGATTCATCTAGAACAAAGTGAACCAAATTCCCTCCAATATAAGGCCTTCCTATCCCATAAGCTAAGCCCCAATAGAAGTCCTCTCAGTCAGCCGGCCCTGAAACTATCAAACCAAGCAAATAGCAACACTAATTATGAGCAGTTTCAGACCAGAACTGCTTCAATTAAAATCAACCAATTAATGAATCAAACAAAAGATTCTTATTTGGAACATTGGGAGGTGATGACAAAACTACAAAACAAACTAAATTGTTATAATATGCTAAAAATAAATTACGAATTGACAGAATATGTCTCCACTGTCAGAGATATGAAGCGGAGACAGATGCGTACCGAATACAGACTAAGCGATCACAGCCTAGCCATTGAAACAGGAAGACACAAACAAACCTGCCGCCCCAAACAGGAGAAGATATGTGATCACTGTGAGACAGGAGAGGTTAAGACAGAAGTACAATTCCTTCTAAACTGCAACAAATATGCTGAAATTCAGAAGGAGTTCTTTGAAAAAATGAAAATAATACATCCAAATTTTGCCACACTTCCAGATGAACAAAAATTACCCATCCTACTGGCTGAAGGACACACAGCCCCACTAGTTGCCCTGTATGTGACAACCTGTCATCAATATAGAAGCGCAATGACTGTCTACACCAGCAGTTAATTATTTATATTGTGTATATTATATGGCACAAATATGGCAGTATGCTGTTTGTCATTAGTGTGTATTATGTGTGTATATTAGTTACAGTCGTATAGTTGATCTTTATTTTATTATTAGTATTTTTTAATTATTTTTTTAATCTATTTTTGTTATTGTTTTTGGCGACACTGTGCATGGCGATAAAGCACCTTGAAATTGGAATTGGGGGGGGGGGGTGTTGGACTATTTTGAGAAATACAGCTTTCTTTCTTTCTTTGTTGAAGTGGTTCCTGAGGAAGGAACTTTCCAAAAAAAATCAATTAAAAAAACAATCCGCTTCGTCGTACAAAGGTGTTGTATCTAATACAGCACCTTTAGCAAATTATGTTTCAACAAAACGGTTTGTGTTCGTAACATCCAGTAACCCAACACTCCGTCTCTGGCCAGGTAGCAGGTAGGTCTATGATGTGCGCAGATTAAACATCCATCAAGAAATAGCCCCGCGCACGGCGGGTTGTCAAAGATAAGGCGCGGGGTTATTGTCTCAAATTTGTCCGCGACGCGTCTAGACCTGGGAGAACAATAAAAGTGCCCTCGTTCGGGTTTCCCTGGAACATCAGATTGAAAGGAGTGATAAATCACTTAGCGTAATTGCGGGGCGGGGTGGGCGGGTAGTCCTGCGGGGGCGCCCCCCACCCCAGTCCCGCACGTGTCTGCTTGGCTTGGCTGGTGACGGGGCGCGAGGCTGAGGTCTTGGGGGGCGCGAGCTCAGCCGCTCGACCCGATGTGCTCTCGTTAGGATTTAATTTAAATATGGGTTTATGGGGCTCGCGGGTGTTAAAGCTCCTTAGGAGTGGTATTCATTCTGCCCCGCGTGATTTAAGAGGTCAGTTATTTGTGACTACAAGCTGTTTGCGAGAGTAAACGCGACGTAATCCAGTGAGAGGCTGGGGTTAAAAGCCAGCGCGGAAACAGAAAATTAAGACATTTGGAATCTTTTCTTCAACGCTTACAGCCCAGTCTATTACATCCTAGCCTTTCAAGTGTAATCTTACGCGATAGAAATGCACATTCGAAAAACATGTGAAGGAACGGTTTGTTGTAAGCTTTATTCTTTTTTTTTTAACGGAAGAAAATGTTAAACATATTTGAATAAAAGCCACAGAAACCCTCCCACATATGCCGTTACGGTAAACTCAATTTCTTGTCAGCTTCTCATAATGGATGTGGCCTGTTAGAATAGCATGTAATACAAAAATGACCCAAGATAACCGTAGCTACTTTGTATTTTGCAGTACAACCAATTTCAGATAAGAATCGTACGGTACAATTACATGTTTGCAGTAGTTATAATACTATATTGTTCAGTTTATGCAAGTAGAAAATATTTAGTCCAAGATTTTCATCCTTAGCCACGAGCCATGAATTTACACAAGTTTTTTTTTATTCTGTCTGGTATTCAGACTTGCGCACACACCCATGCACACACACTACACTTCCATGCTCAATGGGTGTAAAGAGGGGCATATACTGTAGTTGTTCCTTCTGTGGCTTTCTTGGATTAAACATAATACAGCCTCTTGCACACATGCACGCGAACGCAGACACGCACACACACGCACACACGCACACACGCACACACGCACACACACACACACACACACACAGACAGGTAAGAAAAGGCCTGAGTCTACACTACACTGCCAGTGGAAACCAGACCAGGCCCAGAAGGTTTGAAGTCAAACCTAGCCTCTGATGTCACTGCTTCATGAGAATGTTTCTCAGCATGCTCTAGTTGGATTGGGTAGACTGAAAGATAACGGTACACTGAAGTGGCTCAATATTCATACATAGCTGGAATTTTCTCTAGCAGGACACATCCGTAAATGTAAACACACTCCACCATCTCTTTCACACATGTAAGACTTTTTTATTCTGTGTTTAAGACTGGAGAAGGTCACAACACAAATTTTTCTCCTCTTAAAAAATTTTGGCCAACTCCCCAGAGTGACCTCAAGGTTTTTTTTTTTTAACCCTCAAATCTCTCAGACTCCATCTTCCGGTTCTCTTCCTCTTTTGCAAGCGCTTGCAGGCCTGTTGAACCGGACCACAGTCGTGTGATCAAAGGCTTTGAGTGAAAGATCTGCAACACCTACAGACCTTCGAATACAAGCTAAACGCTAGAACCTATCTGCAATATAAGGACTCAAATTGATAATTGATATTTAACACACCGACCTCGTGTGTCTTTAATTATATACCCCAGGCGTTATGCTGAAACGATGTTGTTCCGGTCTCTCTTGTAAAAAAACGAGTCTTGGGAGGAGTGGCCTTTAATCAGCCTGCCAGTTGTCCTCCGTTTGCGGGAGACGGCTCGCTGGTGTTAATTTGCGGCGTGTCGCGCGTGAGCGACAGCGGATCGATCGCGGGCCCGGGCGGGGCGCGGGCTTGATTGCGTCGGGCCCCGGGCCGGGGGGGGGGGGGAGCGAGAGGTCATCGTTAGCACGCAAAGACGGGAGCGTCGTTTGGCGAAAAAAGCGGCGTTCGGAAAACGATACGATGTTAACGTTTTTTTAGCGAGCGCCATCGGCGCGACCGGGCTTTACGACCGACGGTTTTAAATACGCAGCGGCTTCCGTAACGCTGTCGATCATGTGGGATCGAAGCCTTCCTCGCGCAAAGCCGGTGGCTAGATGAATAACGGAGTCGTCTGCGTTGGACCGAGAGCAGCCGAAAGTATATTTAGCCCTTTTATGGAAGTTACCTTAAGTGCATTGTTGAATTTGTGTGTGTGTGTGTCTTTGTCTGTGACTGTGTCTGTGTGTTTGCAGGCAAAGACAAGGTCAGGGGCACCGAATGAAGGGGGAAGAAATTAAAATCCGCGCGCTGCGTCAATGATAGTTGGCAGCCACACACGGGCTGCCATCGCTGCCCTCTCACCCAACCCAGGTCCGCATTCTCGCCTAGGGCGACGGAAAGGTAATAGGCACACCTGTGTGTGTGTGTGTGTGTGTGTGTGTGCGTGTGTGTGTATGTGTGTGTGTTTCAATTTCCAGTGAAACTGGACATCTGCTTTATGCTATCTAAGAAGGAATCTTGAGCATTGCAAGCCAAGAAACGCAACTTCAAACGCCAATCATACACATTTGTGAATGAGACTAATTGCCGTTTGTTGATTGGCTTAGGCCGCACCCCTCGCGTCTTATATCTTGCACCTGTGTGCGCTGTTTTTGTATCCCCTGATGGAGGCAGTTACTGCCGATACGTGTTGGGTTAACCCAAAATAATCAAGGCCTTTTAAATTGCTAATCTGGAGATTGAGTGCCTTCGGATTTTTTCTCTCTTTCTTACCAGTCGTCCACAATTAAAAAAATAACAGGTTGCTTCATATGCGAGAAAAAACAAAGCTATTGCCACTGATCAGGAAGAAGGCAACCGCCGGAGGACTGACCTTCCCAGAAGACACCACTGCCACAACAACACCATCCAGGGCCCGAACGTTCGTCGTCCTCCCGTTCTATTGTTTTATCATAATTCATGTCGGCTAAGATCGTCTTATCTCCGGAGTCAGGGACGTCAGCGTAATCTCCCGACCCAAGATGTATTTATTGAAGATTAATAATATATCCGCAATCTCATCATGCTCTCTATGATTTTATCATTTTGTCCGAGAGGGGATCAGGGGTAGGGACGGAGATAGGCATCCGTCTTGACTGACAGAGTAGATTTTCAGATTAAGAGGCAAAAACTAATTTATATATATATATATATAAAGGGTACGGCATTATTTCCGTACGAGCAAAAGCCTTACAGCACAGGGCATGGTTGGCAGCGTACAGCGCAGATTATGTGAGCGTGCCTGCTTCAGTGAAGAACACCATCTCTTCTATTTAACGGGATGTTGTGAGGGCGTTTCAAACAGCTATACCCCCCCCCCCCCCCCGCTCGAAACACAGCCCCTCGATTCCACACGCGCGAGGGCGGGTCTTGCCTCATGACACCCCCCCCCCCAAAACACGAAGGGGTCGTGCTCGTTCCTCATTCCAGCCGCTATAAACAGACTTGCCGTAATTCAGCCCCCCACCCGTGGAAGGCTTATTTAAATAATAAAATGAAAAAAAAAACAGAAAATATATATTTTTATCGCCTCCATCTCCCTAACGAAATTGTGGCTGCGATTACCCCATATGCAGAGTGGAGGGGGCCTCATCCGTCTCATTGTCCTAATGGAAGCACTCCACCAAAGGGGGAGGGGAGGGGAGGGGAGGGGAGGGGGGGCAGAGAGTAGGGGTGTAAAAAAAAAAAAAAAAAAAGATAAATTTCTTCAAGGGTGGCGGTTCAAAGTTCAAGGTTCAAACCCCGATCCAAATTATTTATATCCCTAATAAGTGAGTGGATTGAATAGATTTGTTGTCCATGACCTTGGTGTTCATAGAAACCTCATCCTGATACATCGGTGAGCTAGGAAAACAGGAGCCAGAATGAATGGCTGTGATTGTGTGTGTGTGTGTGTGAGACTGTGTGTGTGAGAGACTGTGTATGTGATTTGTGTGTGTGTGTGCGAGTGTGATGTGTGTGTGTGTGTGCATCTATGTGTTTGTGTGTGTGTGTGTGTATGCACGTGTGTGATGTGTGTGATGTGTGTGTGTGTGCATCTATGTGTTTGTGTGTGTGTGTTCGTGTGTGATGTGTGTGTGTGTGTGTGCATCTATGTGTTTGTGTGATGTGTGTGTGTGTGTCCGTGTGTGGGGGATTATGACAGTGCCTTGTTTGCATTCCGTATGGAAATGAGAAGGAGCTCAAGTACACGTGAAGGACATCCGTGGTGGGTTGCAGACCTGCAGTGGCTGGTGGGAAAATATTGGGGGTGGGGGGCCACGGCGCATTCTCATTCTCAGCCATCACAATGAACCCGGGGGGGGGGGGGGGGGTGGCGGTTGGAGGAGGTGAGGGTGGGATGGGGTGGGGGGGGGTGCAGATTTTCTGGAAGTGAAATAATCAGTGGGGAAAAGAAGCTTGACCTTTGGAAACAATCTCGCGGAAGGTCCGCGTCGAGGCGACGCGCTCTTTGTGTCACGCGCTGTTCCCACCCCTTCGAGGCGCGTCATTTGCAAAGTGCTCCCGAGCGGATGTGGACGGGCTGAGAATCTATCAGGCGCCGAACCGGACCCGCGATGTTTATTCATCACGCTCGCTGCGCTCTGCATGTTTACAGCGTGACTAAAACGACCGCGGAGATGAGATTGCGCGTCCTCAGTTATGGCCTCTGCTTATTTTAGGGCCTGCGTCTTTGTACGAGGCTCGCTTCGCACCGCTAACAGCCGCCGGCGTCCATTAGGGGAACACTGAGATCGTAGCGTCTGAAAGCGCCTCGTGGCTGATAGCTGGGATGTGGCGGTTTGCGTGTGTGAGTGTGAGCGCTGACTCTGGTTGTGCGCTCTCTCTCTTGCTCAGTGTGCCGGCACACACACACGGCCCTAGTTAAGTTCTGCCAGCAGCCTCTTAGCTGCACGAGAGGGCACCAATAAGGCTTGAAGGCCTTGTGCATAAAGTCTGTTGGATGTAAAAACCTACAAATTGACTGACTGACTGACAGTCTGACTGACTGACTGACTGCCTGACTGACTGATTGACTGACTGACCGACAGGCTGACTGACTGACTGGATAACTGACTGACTGACTGACTGACTGGCTGACTGAATGACTGACTGGCTGACTGGCTGACTGACTGACTGGCTGACTGGTTGAGTGACCGACAGGCTGACTGACTGACTGACCAATTTACTGGCTGACTGACTGACTGACTGACTGGTTGAGTGACCGACAGGCTGACTGACTGACTGACTGGCTGACTGACCGACAGGCTGACTGACTGACTGACTGGCTGACTGACTGACTGACTGACTGACTGACTGACTGACTGACCGACTGGCTGACTGACTGACTGACTGGCTGACTGACCGACAGGCTGACTGACTGACTGACTGGCTGACTGACTGAATGACTGACTGACTGACTGGCTGACTGGCCGACAGGCTGACTGACTGACTGACTGGCTGACTGACTGAATGACTGACTGACTGACTGACTGACTGGCTGACTGGCCGACAGGCTGACTGACTGACTGACTGGCTGACTGGCTGGCTGACTGGCAGATGGATGGATTGAGTAAGGGGAGCCACAAGCCCAAATATTTTCCAGACAAGATTATGAAAAAGCAGGTCGGTGGCAGATATTTAACAGGTGGCTTTGGGTGTTTCATATATTTGCATCACACTATCCAGTCTTCTTTAGCCACCTGTTTTTAAATATAATTTTAAATTATGATTGTCTGCATTTGGGGGGGGGGGGGTGAAGCAGGAAATTTATGGTGACATAATGTACGGGTCAGGCTGGGCGCGTGGCAGCGGTATTGATCAGAGGGGCTCGGACTGCGTCCCCGCCCGGATCTCTGACCCTTAAATAGCGAATGAATCTCAATCCAATAGACTGGAGTGTCTCAGCCTCCCTCACCCACACCCGGGGCCGGGGCGATCAATAATCCAGCAGCATGATTTCCACATTATGGATTGGCAGCCTCTTTATTCATAGAACGAGTGTGTGTGCGGGCGTGTGTGCGCACGCGTGTGTGTATTAGTGTGTGTGTGTGTGTGCGTGTGTATTAGACTGAGTGAATGCATCCATGAACGTGTGTGTGTGCAAGTGTGTGTATATGTGTAGGACTGCATGTGTGTGTGTGTGTGTGTGTGACAGAGGGAAAGAGATCTCTGTCACAATCTCAGTCAAGGGGAGATTATTATTGTTAATTTGTATATATTATATTTGTGTGTATAATATATTTGAGCTGTTGTGAAATGCAGACTGCCTGTTCCTTTGTGTAACCCCAGTTCTGTGAAGTAACCGGTCGCACTATGTAATCCAGGCAGAAACCTTTGATCCTGCAAGACAGGCCCTGAACAATTAAAAATTCTTTATATTTTTTTTTCAAAAACACATTATTAATATAATACACTGTCTTATCTAACAAAAAACTTGCACATCCTAAAGAACTGAGAAGAAATTCAGAAGAAATTCTGCTTGAGGAATGAATATCCAATCAAATGTCCAAAGTGTTGTTGCACGCCAACCACAACGGACGGTGCCACAAAGCTACAGATGCAGGCAGGGGTCTTAAGTGACCCAAACAACCACCGTAGAAACAGCTGTAAATTTCACTGGATATTCATTTTCCAATACGATTTCCCAGCTACTGGTTTGCTTCATGCTAACCTCACCGGGCGTTAGCCGTGTTGTGTGCAGTTATAAGCGCAGTAAACATGAAGCGTTTGGTCAGAGAGCGTGTGTGGGGTTTTAAACCACAGGGAGAACCCGCGTGCGTTCGGCGCTAACGCGGCTAACAGGGCTGTCCTGATCCGCGGTGTAAATCCCTGCCGCGGAGCCCTGCGCATCGCGGGACAGGAGCGTTTGATCTCCCCCGTCCCGCAGCCGGTCCTGAGGTTAATCCGGAGGGGCAGTCCCAAGTTCAAAAGGACAAGCAGGGCAAAAGCGCTGCTCAGTGGACAGGATCAAAAGAAAGCTTTAAACCTCCTAGCCCTAACCCTCCTGCACCGAGGATCCGTGTGAAGGAGGAAAACATCTGCTCACTTCTGCACACACACACACATACACACTCACACACTCACACACACACACACACTCACACACACACACTCACACACTCACATACACACACACACTCACACACACACACACACTCACACACACACACACACTCACTCACATACACACTCACACACACTCACACACACACTTACACACACTCACACACACACACTTACACACTCACACACACACACTCTCTCACTCACACACTCACACACACACACACTCACACACTCACTCACACGCGCACACACACTCACTCACACACTCACACACACACTTACACACTCACACACACTCTCACACACACTGTCACACACACACGCACACACACTCACTCACACACACACTCACGCACACACACACGCACACACACACTCATGCATGCACACACACTCACACACACACTCACTCATGCACGCACACACACTCACACACACACACTCATGCACGCACACACACTCACACACACACTCATGCACGCACACACACTCACACGCACAAACACATGCACAAACACACACGCAAATACACACACAAGCACACTCGCATGCACGAAGACACACACACACACACGTGCACACATACACATGCACATATACACACACACAAACACGCACACACACACTCACACACATACTCACTCAGACACTCGTGCACATGCATGCTTATGTACACACTCACTCATTCACACACACATATATACACACACATGCACACATACACACAATCTCACGCACACAAACACACATACACACATGCACAGTTGCAACTCATACAGACACACTCACACATACACACACACACACATTCAGCAACACACACACACACACACACACCAATGAGGGTATATTACTTGAATGTGATTGTGTGCTTAAATACTTGGATGGTGAGCCGATAAACATTTTTCATATGGTGGTGCTCTCCCGAATGTGCTTTGAAAAACATTAGAATTATGGGCTGTGCGGAGATTATTTGAAAGTGACAGAAAAATTAAATGGACACACACAATCGAAAACAACCCGACAATGCTGCATTCCACTTATTACATTTTGTAGATAAAATTTAATAAAGGAGAAGAAATGGATTGAAGTCAGAGCAGTATTTCCCTCTTCTCCCCACGGTCACTGTTGCTTGTATTAAGGCTGATTGGAGATCAGAACAGGGTCAAGTAGCCCCCCCCCCCCCCCCCACTCTCCTCCCCTCTCATTTCTTAAAATATTACAATTATTGAAATTGTCCTTTTACATTTATAGTCATTCAGAAGATCCCACCTGCGTAAGTCCTGCACATTTAATCCGACCTGCTCAGCTTTCGCTCTTGGTTGGATTACCGCACTGTCTGAACAAAATGGTGTTTTCCTCTATTTAATGTGTCGCGCCTGTTTGGAAGCATTTACAGTCATTTTAATAATTCTCCTCTTTTCCCGTCTCCTCCCTCACCTCCACCACACACACACACACACACACACACACACGCACAAGGTTCATAATCACAAGACCCCCTCCCTCCCCCCCCCCCCCACCTCCTCTTCCCCAGGTCCCCACAAACACACAGCTCTTTAATGTAATGAAAT
>NC_049214.1:37749068-37754068 GCF_013347855.1 Anguilla anguilla | reverse complement strand
TTTTCTTCCGGAAGCTTTCCTCCCTCTCTCACTCCTCCTCCCCATATTCTCCTCCCTCTCTCACTCCTCCTCCCCATATTCTCCTCCCTCCCCGCCGCCAGCCTCTTGTCCTCCGCCAATTTGCGCCGGCCCCGTCGCCCCCCCCTCTCTTCATCCCCTCTCACTCGGGCCTGTGGGCTCTGACAGCACCTCCAGCCTCCTTATTTCTGCCTATGGATGTTAGGCCAGGACATATTGATCAGGCAATAAATTACCCATGAATCCCCTCTCCTCGTCGGCCGCCCATCCCGAGCAGGGAGGGAGAGAGAGGGGCGGGGGGGGGGGGGGGGGGGCGGGGGGGAGAGAGAGAGATGGAGAGTTTAGAAATGGGTCCGCCAAATTGTTAATTAAGTGCAAATCAATTCCCTGTCGTTTATCAGGTTACTCGTTCAGCTCACCTTTGCTGGGAGGAAGAATGGATCAATGAGAGGGGTGGGAGCAGGGGCGGGGTGGGGGGGGGGGGGCGGGAGCGGGGTCGGGGGGGGGGCAGGGTGGGGGGGGGGGGGGGCAGAGTGGCGGCAAGGGGGAGGAGGGGGGGGAAGATGTTACCATGCAGAGGCTGTACCTTTAATGCACAGCACAGGCAGGCAAACCCTGTCCCTGCTAAGAACGCTCACCCGTCTGTTGAACTTTGACCTTTGCGCTGCTTCTCCGTAAATCCACATGAATGCTTGAAGGCCTTGCTGATACTTTTCGCCTATTTTCAGTGTGTTTCACTGTCAAAATTTCCAGGTGCAGTTCATTGCTCAAATGTGAAAAACTCATCAGTGGTATTAAACCAGGGGTGTTCAATCTTATTCGAAAAAGGGGCCGGTGTGGGTGCAGGTTTTTTTGTTTTAACCCAGCACTAGGTTCAACTAATTAACTAATCATGGTCTTCAATCAGACTTCCATAAGTAGAATTAGACGCCTTTGTGCTGGGCTAGAACAAAAACCTGCACCCACACTGGCCCTTTTTGGATAAGACTGGACACCCTTGTATTAGACCACATGTGGTAGGGCGGATGGCACAAGTGTGAACACGTGACTGCGTGATTTTCATTATGTTTAAATACCTCTGAACTGTACATTCAATGTTTTACTAATGCATGCATGCTTTAACGATGGCTGCAACAGCCTCAACATTACAGACAGCTGGCCAATGGGAGAGCAGGAATGTCTCACAATGTGAGTGTCATTGGCTGGCTTGATCAGCCGCTAGCTGACAGATCTAACGTATTTACCGCAGATTGCTGAAGATTCAATATGCGCTGCAAATGATACAGCTATTGTTCCTGCTTCTGAATGAATATATTTATATATATATATATTTCGCTATGTTGCAATCTGATGGATCCTGTGTACATGATGTTCTAACGTGGCATTGTCCAGTGTGTTCTAATAAGAGTCGCACTGACAACAGTAGTGGTATAAACAGAATCATTGGGATATTATGAATATAACCATTGTAATCATAATGTTGTTCGCACCAGAGTGAAGATTATTTGTTGTATAGAGGATAGAAGGATGCTTCAGCTTATGGGAAGTCGTCTGTTTATCATAAGCAAAGAAGCTGCCTGTAGACCTTCATCTGAGGAGCCAATGGATTCCAAATGGCCTATTTTAAATGTGTGCCTTATGGATAAGACGCGTACTAAACAGAATGTTCTCTGCGCGCTAAGAATCTACTAATGTTCGCGATATAATAATCCGTGCGCACGAATTAAATAAGATTTCCCTCTGTCTTTTTTAGAGGATCCGTAGAAATAGGTCATTTTATGGTTACGATTTTTAAACTGGCGAAATGGATCACTAACTATTGATAGCTGAACGGGCTGTCTAACAGGTTTGTTCGCAAGTTAGCTGATCGGACACAGCAATACAACTTCGCCAGAATCAATGAAGTAATAGAAGATTTGTTTACGTGTTTTCTTTTGGAAGGTGCGCAATAATCATTCCATTTCGTCAATGAGAGCCGTTCAACTAATTTGCTTTCAGTGTTTGTCTAATGTAAAGCCGAAGCGTTAAACTTTGTACCGACCGCTTATAGAGAAAGTTTTCGTTGTGGTCTCTATTTAGAGGAACGTTGAATTTATTTTCAAAACAGCCTACTCATCCATGATTCATTAATCAGCTGTTTCTTGGATGTCCGTGAATCCGGGAGCTTCTGTCGATCCGGGGATATTCGATGGGGGATATTTCTCCAGCGCGCTGATACCACGGACGTCTGAAACGAGATGTGAGGCCTGTACATTGTTTTTTTTTTTTGGTTTACATTCCGATCTGCTGTCTACAATATAGTCTACAATTTACAATGCTATCTGCAGCCTACAATACAATCACATTTTGTATGTGGCTGCTGAAGGCATACGAATCTCCCGTTCTATTCGCCAATGAAGGCTTTAAAAAGAAAACGTTGTATTTGCTATTTCATGTTCGGTATGTCCGATTAAATATGAATGCAATAACAACATTAAATCAGTATTTTCAAAAAAAGTACGTTTGGAATTAAACATCAAAATTGAACATGCATGAAGCTGCAGTGTGTATGTAAATACTTTGTGGCATGTTCGACTGATTCCTAATGATTGGTGTTTTCAGTTGAGATTAAAAAGTATGTGTGCGTGTGTGTGTTTGTTGGTTTTCCACAGATAGGTTGGAAGAGAAGCCGTCATCACCTATGGTTACAGGAGTAAGCATAAGTGATGGAGGCAAGTTACATGAGTAACAGGATCTTAATGGATGGACAGGTGGTTAACTGGAGAATCAAGCTAATGGAAGTTACCTTGGAGACGGGTAAGAAGCTGTCCAGCAAAGATGTTTATAGAGTACATCAAGATGCACGGGTCAAAAATAAACCAATGATATTTCACATAATAGCCTATGTTCTATACGTAGTGCAATTTTCAAATTAATTGACGGGGGGCATTTCACGTCGTGCTGTGAGCAGGGAAATGGATTAACAGAGAAACTAAAAATTATATATGTTCATATCAACTCTGGTAGAGTGATTTTAACTCAGAGTACACATTGTCCCTATTGGGTGCTCTTTAAGCAGGTTTGACGCTCAGGCTTTTTACTGTGTAATCACACAGGGTGATGATATTTAAAGCAAGCACATCTGTACGGGACATTCTAGTTTATCGGCAAATAAATGCGCAGATTTAATACCTTGCAAAAAATAAGACAAGACAAGTGCATAATAGATGTGCTCGTCAGGCTATGGAATGAAACGTCCAATGCGGTGTGATTGGTGTACCAGGCTGTGGTATGTGTGTGTATCCTTCAGCTCAAATTTAGTCCATGCGGTGACAGTGCCACGTGCGGCTGCGCCTGCAATACACCATGTCCTGTAAAACTCTCGTTTCCTGGTAGGATGCCAGGGCCACAACTGCTTCGAGATGGTCTAACTCTCAGTGACACACGTGCATAGGAAATCAATTGTGTTTTGATTGGGGAAAATGCCCGGGTGTTTAGATTAATCAACTTTAGTTGGAATTAGACACTGGCAGTGCGGTTTAGGATGGGCGTTTTGTCACATGTGATATGGTTTTTAATCATTCAGTATTTTTCTTTTTTCCCGAGTGGACACGGGCCTGCTGCTTTCGAGCGTCCGTGTGGATACGTGTCGTGTGTGTATGCATGCGTGTTTGTTTGATGAACCATCACTTATTTCAAAAGTTTAAATATAAAGAAAGTTTCGAACAAACAGGACAAATGTTTTAATGCTCAAACCCTCACATTGAATGTTTACTATTACCAGGATGAGGCTGTTGGCTTTAAAATGATTTCTAAGCGGCACCAGCAGTTATGAAATGCGTTGTGTGCAAGTCTGTGCGTGCGTGTGTGTGTGTTTTCTCTTTATGATTGTTGACTGTAATGGTTGCTAGGCACTGAGTAAGCACTTCCTGTTTATATTTTTAATAAATTGTGGCGATGGGGTGCAAAAGTAAGAGACGCAGTGAGTCGCAGCTAATCGTCCCGCCGCGGAGCGTGCATAAGCTCGTGACGGCGTTTCTCGCGGAAACGCTGCGGTTTGTCATAATTCACGGAAGCCTGTGCCATAAACGTCTCGCATAGCCTTGCTTCTGCTCTAAAAACTGGAGAAAAGTTATCGAAACAGCTTCCTGTTTTATGTAATTTTTTTCATATTCATTAATTTCACTGCCCAGATTTATACGCGCAGTTGCCCGTGAGGTTCCTTTGAGCAAATCATCGCTTTAATTATTTTAACTGAGGCTTGGGTATATCCACAGAGGTGAAAAGAACGAGGTGCTTGACTCCAATTAGTAAATCGATTGACACTATAAGGAGGTGATGGAAATTATTTGAAATATCAGCTCTTTAAATTTATTTTTCAAATTTATCTTATCATTTTATAGATTTTCCGGAGGATGCACTTGCGGTCATTTTGGCCAGTCGTTTTGATCGTTAGTGATCCATAAACAGGGTGTGGCAGAAGGGCTCGAGGCAGTGCTTTCTGTTTGAATAACAAACTGTAATCGTCAGCTGATTATTTAAAGGAAAACGCTGAAGCATAACCTTATGACAAGATAAAGGAACTGATTATTTTAGACATCTTTTAATTTCATTTTCCTTTCTTCCCCAGTTTGTAATCGTAATATTAGGTCTGTTACACCATTTTAGCGTCCTCTATCACAAAAGCCCACGGGTCTCTCAAAAGAATATGAATATTTGTCATATTGAATGACAGGGGCTCTTCTAGTTTGATTTTGGGTATGCTGCTGTTCATTCAGTGTAGTATATGCGCATATGGGTGTTGTTTATGTTTGTACAACTTTAATGTTATCTAGGATCATTGACAAGGACAGTTTGTGCTTCTTGAATTGCTCTCTTGGGACTATATTTTCATGGCTGGGGAATTATTGCACTTCAATCCCCGATCTTTTCAGTTGTGTTATGGATTGTACAGTAAGTGTGTGTGTGTGTGTGTGTGTGTGTTGTGTGTTTGTGTGTGTGTG